>NC_041394.2:149526549-149749049 GCF_900747795.2 Erpetoichthys calabaricus
GGAGACCACGGGCCCCTCCAGGGTTGGACTTCCAAGCCCTGCACCCGTGGCCCTCACAGGAACCAGGGCGGCCGCCCCCTCGTGGTCCAGAGGGGGCATAAGCCCTCCTCCTGCCCTCCTGGGCGTCCTGGCTGGGCACCACCCCCAGCCGCATGCCACAATAGTATCATCTGAGAATTTCAGTAAGAGGCACGACCTGGTGTTTATCTATAGTCTTAGGTGTTGCTTGTGGTGCTTCAGTGTTTCTCAGATTCGTATCAGAAACACAGTCCTTGATCTTCAGAAACTGTGGTCTGCTAGACACATAGTACATCATCCAGGACACCACAGACTCATCTACCTGCATATCTCTGACCTTACATCTTAATGGCTGGATGCTACTGAAGGCAGTGGAGAAATCAAAAACACAATCCTCATAGTATTGCCAGATTTGTCCTGGTGATAATAATCCTTGTGGAGCAAAGAGGTAATTGAATCCATCATGCCAAACTTTGTACAATAAGCAAACTGCAGTTGGTCCAGGTGGTCTACCACTCACATAGTCCAGGACCATCCTCTCAAATGTCTTCATGATGTGAGATGTAAGTATCGTTGGTCTGTAGTTATTAGGTGAAGAGACACTTGCCTTTTTTGGAACAGGAAAAATGTAGTATGTTTTCCACAGCAGCAGCACTTTTTGGACCCTTAGGAACGCACAATGTAAACCACAATGCTTGTCAGCACAGCTACTAAGTACTGTACTAAGAGTGACTCCATCTGGTCCTACAGCTTTTCATTTATGTAGCTTCCACAGTTGTCTCTTCATTTAATCTGTAGTTATGGATAGCCCGGGCTGATGGTGAGAGGTGGTCAGAAGTGGTAGGAGTTGTTCATGTGGCAGGGATGGTGTGGTGGGACTGGTCATTGGAAGAATGTGGCAGTGGTAGGAAAAATCTGTTAATAAATTAAAAAAATTGGTTCAGGGCATTAGCTTTTGTCCATCCCCTTCTAGCATCTGCTAGATTTGTAAGTCAAAAACACTTGCTCCTATTGTTCAGTGCCTTGTGAATATATACACAAGTAAGTCTTTTGTTTTTGCTTCCACTTTGGAGGAAGAATACTTGAAGACACTTCTGACAATACTTCTAGAGACTGTACAGAATTGCACTTGGGCTGTATTGGTTTCTGTGCTTCTTAAAAACAGCTCAAACAATGCATCATGAAACTGTTGTGTCCTTAGTAAAGACTTTGCTGATGCACAATGACCACCTTGTTTTTGATTGCTATGATAACTTTTACCATGGAATAATAAGTTATAACTTGTATGTTAAACTGTCTCATATGCCAACCACTCATTTTTCAAATTTGGTTGTTTTCACCTGGTTTGATTCCTTTTACCCTTGCTGCTGTTTCAATGAATCAGTTTGGTTCAGTCAATTCATTACATTATTGATCATCGGCACCTGTATGTTATCTTTGTTAAATCATGTACTGGCTAACATACCTACAAAGTAATCAAGTTATTTTTATATGAAAAGAAGTATGTTACTTTAAATGTTAGTTTATTTAACTAAACAATAAAATGTATCTGTTTCATTTAATTTCTTTGGAAAATGACTATTAAGAAGTCTGAAATTTTCTATTTTCTACTGACACACTAATGCAGAAGACTAAAAATGAACATCTAAGACAAATTGTATATATAAAATGTAGGGTGCTTAATACTTTCTTTCTCTTTAATTCATGATTGAGACTTTTAACATTCCAGCTCAAAAAGTTAACTCCTTGGTGATCTTTTTTGACATTCTGTAGTCTTAATTTAAGATAGTAGTATATTATTACATAAGACAGCTTTGACCTTAATTATCGATTTTTCCAGGAGTTATTGCCACGAAGCCTATTGTTACGTTGGCTCTTACAATTATAAGGATTAATAGGATAGATAAGAAATAACTTGCTCTCTTTCTTTCCCTCCGTTGTCTCCATAACCCCCCCCCCCCCCCATTTTGCCTCCCCAAGTGAGGCTAAACCACACTTCACAAAGTTCCAGTCCTCTGACATACCTAGAGAAAGAGCACATCCAAAACAAAACAAGCCCCCCAAGAGCGGTGCATGAGGATTAAAATAAAGATATCTATTGACCGTACAGTCCAAATACTATAAACATAAAATGTAATCTTAAACAGTTTGAGAAAGTAAATCCAGGGAATGATGTTAAACAGTAGACTTGGATAAGTAGATGACGTTTGATAGTAAGCCCTAATACAATGAACCAAGTCTATGATGTTAAACAGTCCACTATGAAGAAAAAGGAACAAACAAAATAAAATTCCACATACATATATACACTCATATAATTGTAATTAAAACATAAAAAATGGCAGATAAGGAAATAGAATGTATACTTACGGAATGAGTTTCATTGCGAATGGATCTTATTGCAGGTAAGATCACCTTTACCATGCCAGGACACAATGCAACTTAGAATAGTCTTTCAAAAAGTGTTGGGATCAGTTTTCTTAGCTCTTTTTCTGCTTCCTCCATTAAGGTAAACATGTAGAACTTGCCTTGAATGTCCACTTTCAGTTTGGCAGGATGCATGAGGCTGTATCTGATCTTGGCTTTCTGTAAACGCTGTTTAATTCTGTAAAATGTGGCACATTTAGCAGCTGTTGAGGGTGAGAAATCAGGGAAAATATGAATGTGGTTATTTTCAAATATAATTTCTTGTTTCTATCTGAGAAGTAACATTGTATGTAGTGTGGAGACTGGCCCGTACACAGACATTTCTATTATATACAAGTGCACACACATCCAGTGCCCCTGCACCAATCACCCTTCAGTCCTGGCCTCTCAAACCCTGTGGCGGAAGTGCTGAGGGCCAGGGCTCTTCAGGCATCTGGGCGCCCCCTGGTGGTGACCACGGGCCCCTATAGGGTTGAACTTCCATGCTCCTTTCCCATGGTCCCCATAGCCACCACGGCGGTCGCCCCCTCGTGGTCTGGAGGAGGCGTCCCGGCTGGGTACCGCCCCCAGCTGCTCACCACAGTAGTTTAAACTGTAGTTTTTCAAAGCGCACAATGAATGTCCTAGGCTTTGAGGTATTCAATCCACGTAAGCTGCTGCTATCTCAGTGTCTGATTTGAAATCCTCTCCAATTATTTTAGAGAATAGTTCCATCCATCCATTTTCCAACCCGCTGAATCCGAACACAGGGTCACGGGGGTCTGCTGGAGCCAATCCCAGCCAACACAGGGCACAAGGCAGGAACCAATCCCGGGCAGGGTGCCAACCCACCGCAGGACACACACAAAAACACCCACACACCAAGCACACACTAGGGACAATTTAGAATCGCCAGTCCACCTAACCTGCATGTCTTTGGACTGTGGGAGGAAACCGGAGCGCCCGGAGGAAACCCACGCAGACACGGGGAGAACATGCAAACTCCACGCAGGGAGGACCCGGGAATCGAACCCAGGTCCCCAGATCTCCCAACTGCGAGGCAGCAGCGCTACCCACTGCGCCACCGTGCTGCCCATTAGAGAATAGTTCTGCTACGAATTTCACTGGGTTTGGACTTTCACGAGAATAGGGAGAATAATTTTAGATGTAGTGCTAGATTATTATTAAGAGTTCTTTATTTTTAGCAGATACCTTTGTAGTGAAGCGCTTTAGGGGTCTGGGGTGGTGCATGGTGCACTAATGGAGTAACTAGTTATGCATCCTTCATTAGAAAAATAAATAAGCGTAGGACATACACTCACAGAGATAAAAAAAAATTGCGCAATTGGAAGGGTAGGAACAGAAAATTAAAAGAAAGTTAAAATTAAGGAAATGGGAAAGAACAGGATCAGGCTGGGACCAGTGTGGAGGACAGGAGGTGAGGTGGTCAGGAAACACTGTGGCAGAGCAAAGGGTATGGCACTCCAGGGATGGATTACCCCTAATTATTTGAGAAGCAGGAATTATCGAGGCTTGTGAAAGCCTATAGATGTTGAAGTATACTGGCAAAAAGGTCCCAGGTGGCTGAGACGAGAGGGAGCAGGAAGGTTGCCCATGTTCACAAGTGTCTCAGCTGTGCTGTAAGACCTCCGGAGGATGAGCAGGAGAGACATTAGATAGAAAGAATTAACTAGGGAAAAGGCAAGGGAGGAGTCAATCCTGACTATGTTTTTATTTGTGTTTTTTAATGGAACTATTTTTGGAATGTATTTATTGGCTTTATCTTGCCACATTATTTTGTGGAATATTTATAGATTTTTTAATTATTAAAGATTTTGCACTGCACTGTTTGCATTTTGCCTGTTTGTAATAAACTGCATTACCACATTTTGCGCTATCCTGCTTGTTTGTTTTATTGTTCCACTTGTCCATCCCAGTCATAACTATTGATGACCCGGGTTCAAGAAGATGCCAGGGCTGCAAGCAAACCAGACATCACAACAATTATCTAAAGCAAAGCAAAAATTTTTGTAGATTTTCTATTGTTTTAGTAGATTAATTAAGTCACACAATTTGATATTTATCATATATCAAGAGAGACCGCTCTGCTTATACCATTTTCAATACACACTTGACACTATACCGTCTGAAAAACCATTGCCAACTTTCTTTTTGTCATACAACTCATGCAGGCATTTGTAACACCCACTACCACACCAAAGTTTAGATTTGCACATTCCTTCTTAAAACTGTAAACATATACAGTCTGCTGGCACCTTCCTACTTGTACCTTTTTATTATGATTATGTTTGTAAGTAAGTAGTCAATTATATACAGTATCTAATGGGCAGGTGTATCTGAAAAAATGTCTTCAAGATGTATGCTATTAGTATTTTTTTATTTAATACAGTATACACTTTCTTTCTTTGAAAGTTTGAAGTAATTTATATTTTAGAACAATAAGGTTTTGATCCCCATTGGAAAATAACCTTGACTTTTTGATAATGATTAAATTGTCTTTGTTTGGGTTGCTAGGTAGTGGCATTACTAAAATTAAATTCTGACTTCAATAATAATTACAAAAAAAAACAGCTTTATTTTTATTTATAAAGTACCTTTCGCAGACAGAGTCATAAAGCACTGTACACCATAGAAACAATTAAATCACATAGTTGCAAACAATAAAAAATAAAATTAAACAACAAATGAACCATAAAACGGAAGAGCCAAAAATGGCTGCTCATATGCTAAACTAAAAAGATGCCTCTTCAACTGTTTTTTAAATATGTTAAGTGTATCAGCAGACCATTAAGCACAAGGAAGGCTATTCCACCATTGTAGTATAATGTACAAAATGTGAAATATATTGTGGTGTTTGATCATGCAGAGCTCTATAGGTAATTACTAAAATTTTAAAATGGATAAATTCCACTGGAAGCCAATAAAGGGAAGATGAAATCGAAACAATGTGAGACCACTTACTGGAGCAGGTTAACAATTTAGCAGCAGCATTTTGAATAGACTGAAGGATGCAGCAGTGACATCTTGTTTAAACATAAAATAAAGAATTACAATAATCAAGACTGGAAAAAATAAAGCATGCAATAGCGTCTCCATCTCAGCCTTTGATACTATTTTTCTTAGCTTTGATATAATCCTCAGATGATAAAAAGAAGAGCGAGATAAGGATCTAACATGAGCATCAAGATTTAAACACTGGTCAAAGACAATACCCAGGATCCGGGCATATGATTTCAAGTTGAATGAAACCGGTGATAACCTGAGACTGATCTCTGCATGCAAATATAGCGGAGTAATAATTAAAACCTTACATTTTTTAGAATTGAGCTATAAAAACTTATCAGCTAGCCATTTATTAATTTCACTCAGAAATTTGACCAGGGCGGATAGCTTTCTCAAGAAACACATCAGTCTGTTGATGGTTTATGAAATGAATGTTATTCAAAGTAACAGATTGCCAAGAAACTACAGATTTCATACAAAGATATCCAATACTGTCTTGAGAGAAGAAGGTAAGCTAGATCTGTAGATTAGGACATGTACATTAAAGAATATATTTCAGAGTTTGAGTAGGTGAAAAGGTTTGGCAAGGGAAGGAGATAGCATAGTGGGTGATTCTGAGATGCATGTTGAAATGTGCTTCTGCAGAGGACCAGATTGGGCATAGCAGACTACAGACACATAGAACCTACACATTTATGAAAGAAAATGGAAAAGTAGACAGGCTTTATTTCTTTTAAGAATATATAAAATGTCCCTGGAAATTTTGACCAACATGTGTCATAATTTTATCTGACACCCGATGCTGTGGGCACAAAGCTAGGGAATGGGCTTGAAGCATAAAAAAAACAATAGAAAGACTGAGGGCTCTAGATTGTCTGTTTCTTTTAATGCATGAGACCACACATGCAAAAGACAGAATTCACTTCTGAAGGCCAAAAACTGAAATGCAACACCACATTTCCAATGCTAGTCATTTTTGGGTTCCAATGAACTGGTATCCAAGGTCCTACTTAAAACCATACTGCTAAGTGATTTATTTGAATATTAAAATTTTTCTTTGAAAATAATATCAGGTGCAAACATTCCTAGTGCCTTTCATAATTCAGAAACTTTTTTCAGGTCTGCTCTTAATAACTTTATAGAATTGTCCTTTTAATTCTTTTTAAATGCACATGTAGCTCAAGCACAAACATTATTCATGGGAAAATAAAAAAACACATAATAAATGAACAAAACAAAGCTCATCAAAATAAAAATTTGTGTAACATCCCTGTGCAGATACCTAAATTTCTTAAACAGTCTTTGGGTGTATTTTTTTTTTTTTGCTTTCCTCTTTCCCACACATGTTTTACATCTCTTTCTTTATTTACATCCACCACAATACTACTGCAATGGCCAATGTTATGTTCTTCGTTGAATCTTGCAGAAATGGACTTTTTATTTCTTAATGGGATCATTAGATAAGCCACTTATTTTAAAGTAGTTTAGAGACCCCACACATTTGCTAGTAAATTATAAAAGTATTCTAAGCTTAATGAGGCACACTTGTAGGAATCCTTCAAGCACTCTTTTGTTGGGTCTCTGGCCATTCTCAGAAGGAAAAAGGAGAGTGGCACTGCTTCAAACTGTGCTGTATGTAGTATGAAGACAAGGCTATCTGTGATTTGCTTAGCCTTGTGTTAAAGACAATAGGTCTGAGTCTTTAAGGTACTTTTAAAGTACATACTGAATGATAGTAGATACTGCCTTGTTGAAATCATTATGGATTTTATAGATTTTAGTGGGTTATTGATTTTCATTTGCTGCAAAATATTTAAAAACTACTAGTTTATTGAGTTCAGTCTACAATGTATGTTTATCTGTATTGATTTGTTTTGCATAGCAGCTAAACACATCTAGCAAAAAACCTTTAATATCCACTATTTCAAAAAGTCTTTTTGCAGAAAAACAGTGAAACTTACACAATATTTAGTTATTCAATTTATACTGTTTAACTTCTACATTTTTTGTAAGAACCAAGTTCCACTTTACATGCAAACAAGCATAGGAGATAAACATGTGAATTTGGTTACCAAGGAATTTTTGTACTCTTCCCACTATTTAGGAAGAATGTGCAAACAAATTTTACAGAGGCCACATCATTGGTTCTCATGTACCCAAATTGATGGTCTAACATACCATAAAATAGGGTAGTTGTACAGTTGTGTAAGCGGAATAAAAGTTCCAAAAAAGCTCACACATTCTTTTAAGGACAGTAATATCATTGAGCGACCAATGGATCATGCATTTAACATCAATAATTTAGGCTGCTTCTTTTAAAAATATCAAGAAACACATCAGTTTGAGAGTCTGTGGCTGTAATTATCTTTGTCAATGTGTAGGAAACAAGCAGCACCCTTGTGGTTGATGTCCACTAGATTTCTACATTTGAATGATAGTGAAAATTATTCAACCCAAATAACATTCTGAAAACACACAACCAGAATAACAGGTGTCATTTTATGGAGAACCGCAATACATTACAACAATTAATTATGCAGGCGGCACGGTGGCGCAGTGATAGCACTGCTGCCTCGCAGTTAGGAGACCCGGGTTCGCTTCCCGGGTCCTCCCTGCGTGGAGTTTGCATGTTCTCCCGGTGTCTGCGTGGGTTTCCTCCGGGTGCTCCGGTTTCCTCCCACAGTCCAAAGACATGCAGGTTAGGTGCATTGGCGATTCTAAATTGGCCCTAGTGTGTGCTTGGTGTGTGGGTGTTTTTGTGTGTGTCCTGCGGTGGGTTGGCACCCTGCCCGGGATTGGTTCCTGCCTTGTGCCCTGTGTTGGCTGGGATTGGCTCCAGCAGACCCCCGTGACCCTGTGTTCGGATTCAGCGGGTTGGAAAATGGATGGATGGATGAATTAATTATGCACAATTCAAAATACTTATAAAACTGATTTTTTATTGGTTGTATCAACATTAATGATCCAAATTTATGAGTAAACATACTTGGTGGCATACATTTTGAACTGGTGTTAGAAAGATATGTATTAGAAAGACAGTCTTTTGAAGATATGATTTCAGGGGAGTGTGACTCTTAGACAACTGCAGCAACCTGTAAAATCTTTATTTTAAATATGTGTGAATTGGTAAAATCTGAAAGTTTTTTGTTTATAGTTATTCTTTTCTTTAATGCTTAATAACAATAATGCATTAGATCCTTTAACTGTTAACTGCCCTATGACAACTGCCTTAATGTGGCATTCTTGAATGTTCAGCAAAATGTTTTTATCAACACTTGAAAAGTATTACAGCCCATCTGTGAGAGGGTGCTCATCTTTCGACAATGTTCTCTTTGTCTCTATCACTCTCTCTCTCCCCTCATTAATGTGTGTGAAGTTAATTTAGGATGAAAACAGTAAAATTAGTTCACAATATCCCTCTCAGAAATTAGCCTCAAAAGTTTTGGAACAATTTCAGTTTACATCTATTAAAAGATGAAAGGGTTAATCTGCATGTGTGGAGCATTTAAATTGGTCCCAGTCCCTTTGTATCATGCATGTGCTCCACTCTACCTTTTTTAGTTTTCTGGCATGTACCTATTGAGTCATGTTTGTGATTCTTACGTGCTAGTAAACATATTTTCTTCGGCTATCTTACTTCTAGAATTACATTATCTGAATTTTGATTTGTTTTAATATTTCTTTGATAGCATCCCAGCACCATTTTGGGCTTCTTTCTTTGATGTTGCTGTTTTGCTTATGGCTTTGTTTGGGTGAATCTTTGCTTTACTGGTTTTAACCCCCTATTTTGTGCCATCATTTCCTGCTCCATTGAACAGGGTTGTCTTTCGGGACGAGCATACCATCAGCTCACAACAACTATAGTGTTTCTAAGCAAAAGTGTGAATAATAACCTCTGCATAAAATTTAGGAAAAAAAACACCAAATATACAGTGGGTTTAGAGGGTGTGTCACCTTAAAGACCCAGTAATCAAGGAATATGAATTTATATAGCCATGTTGTCACACCCTTAGTTTGTTCTGTTCCAGAATTCCTATTAAGTCTGAATTCTAAATTGTATCTACCTGTAGGAAATTTTGATAAAGGATTAAGAACCTGTAATTGGTTGTACCCATTGTTTTGGGGGCAGTCTGATCACATGATAATTCAGTGAGGAAATCTTTTCACCTATTTAAATATTTTTATTTTTTGATTAAATCATTTTATAGAAATGAACAATTCCTTCATATGCAAGTTTGGAATGTTATATTATAATGGTCATACAAAGTTCGAGGTTGCTTGGCACATATGCTGTGTATACTCACGTACAAAAAATAGATCATAAAATCAGACCCCAACTTGTATGCCCATTCAAAAATGCGACACATTTTTTTTTACATCTTCTTGCGTCCTCAAATCTCGCACCAGTTTCTCAGACACGTTAAATTTTGTTGCAGCAGTGCAGTTACCAATTTCTTTCACCACTTCAATGACTTTTAATTTAAAACCAGCTTCATATTTTCTCCTACTCGAACACTCCATCATAGATAAGGGATGTTCTAACGATAAAGGTGTATGAGGGTGTGAGATACAAAAAACACACAACAGTGAAATCGTCTATTCAGAATAGTTTGGGTATTACCGCGTGGTCACGTAGGGGACAATACATAAAAAAAGGCAGTGTGCTCCGTGGTTACTCTCTCAGGTAGGAGTTAGCATATCATAATCTCTTGGATCAATAGAGTTAGTTTTCTGCATTCGACTTATACAACAGACATTATAAAATACCGGAAATTATACGATAAAATTAAGCCCCGACTTATCCGCCGGAGAACTTGAACACGAGTATATATGGTATTTAATAATTGCAGCCAGTAGAGGGCACTCTAGAACAGACCTCACGCCCAAAAAATGAGTCAAGAAAGCTAAAATGATTTTTTTCTTTATATGTTTTATTGATTTTAATTAGAAACAGATAACATTCCATACAATCAAGTCAAATTTAACAATTCAAAGCAAAATCCAACTTACACCCAAGAGAAAGTGAGAGGAGCCTGCAACCAAAGCTACTCTATAAAAGGAGCAAGAAAAGAAGGGTATCTTTTTCCCCGAAATGGAAGCTTATTGTAAAATGTTATTGACTAGATCCTGCCATGTTTAAAAAAAGGTTTGAACAGATGCTCTAAGTGAGAATTTGACTTTTTCCAGTTTCAAGTAATATAGAACATTGGTTACCCACTGACTTAAGAGTGGTGGGGTGGGTTTCTTTCAGTTGAGCAAGATAAGTCTACGTGTTAGTAGTGTAGTAAAGGAAGTTAAAGTTTGTTTGTCCTTCTACACTTTAAGGCCGCCTGGGAGTACACCACACACAGCTGTTAATGGATTAGGAGAGGTTCTGACACCAAGGCTGTCTGATAGGCATACAAAGATTTTTGTCCAAAATGTTGTTAATTTGGTACAATCCCAGAACATGTTGCCTAGTGAGGCTGGAGCTAGATGGCAACATTCACATGTTGAATCTTGCCCTGGATACATTTTGGACAATTTTAAACAAGATAAATGTGCTCAATAATAAAATGAAATTTAAAAAGAATTTAATACAAATGAGAGAGATTATAGAATTTATGGGGATTTAGGCGACACAGCACATATACAACAATAAACAAACCTCTTTGGACCTATCTAAATTTGGTCTTGAACTTTGAGTATGTTGTGGGGTATCACCTTTCTTGTCACTCATTTTTGTTATGCCAGGTAAAACTTCATGAACCAATTCATCTGGACTGCGGCACAGACGCTCTCTATCTGCTTTTCAACTTCAAATAGCCTACTCAAAAATGTGAAAGAGGAACTTCTAGATGTTTTTATGAACAGACCAGTAGAAGTGTACTGTTTTCAAGATATAAACTACAACAAATACATTACTTAAATATACAGTACTATGGATTAGAAGAAGACTAAAAATCAAATCGAGTTGGTGGAAAGCTATGATTCACTAAAATCAGAACCTAAAACATTAACATTTTTTCACAGTTTAAATGCATAATCTCAGACAAAGGACTAGTGGTGCTATGCTGGAATTTACAGAATAAGCAACTATTCATGACATGAATCATTGCTCCTACAGGAGACAGACCCTAGCAACCACTCAATGTATTTCATCTACCCAATAAAATACTAAAATGGTGGTTTGATAAATATAAACCTAAAAAAACTTTTTCAATCAAAGATATTAATTAAAATGTACACAAGGAAATGAAGCATGAACATTCAGATTTCAAAATAGTAAAGTTCCATAAGCAGATAAAAATATGTCTAAGTTAAAAAAAATTACTAATGAGAACACAGAGGTTTTACATATTTCTTCTACATTTCTGCCTCCTTTTTAGGGTTAATGCTGCATATTTGTACTGAAGAAGTGAACTGGTTGACAGGTCAGGAATATCTCAACCAAGCTTCACTCTTTCACACCTGCCCGGAAGCCATTAACTGACCAGCAAAGCGCTACATACAATTTTGTATGGTGTGGTTGAACTAAAAAAAAACATAACACGTTTTCCCCAAAATAAAAGGCAATCTGCAATTCTGTCATTACATGTGCCATGTAATAGTGGTGCCTTATGCCTTTCCTTAATCCCCATAACACAGAGAGTGGCAATGCAGAGATCAGACAAATACTCATGCATGGAGATGGCGGGGGTTCGATGAATTACAAGGGAGGCTGCACTACCTGTCAATGAAGTTCTGCAGCATTGTGATTGCATATGTATGAGGTTGCTTAGTATTGTCCATGTATGATTGGTTCAGGGC
This sequence comes from Erpetoichthys calabaricus, assembly GCF_900747795.2. Classification (NCBI taxonomy): domain Eukaryota; kingdom Metazoa; phylum Chordata; class Cladistia; order Polypteriformes; family Polypteridae; genus Erpetoichthys; species Erpetoichthys calabaricus. The sequence goes on from NC_041394.2 coordinate 149,538,787, forward strand.
AGCAACCAGGTGGGGTTTATGCAAATTTACAAGATGACTGTAATTTATAAAGGTAAATTGCTTATAAATGTGTGTAGGCCAGATTTTATAAATCTGTACTTTTTTGGTGTACGCATTTTCCTGTCTTTTGGCATTCGCACATCTGCTTGCTCAAATCCACTCAAAGTTCTATAAATGAGACCGCTGTTGTATTTGCCTATACTTCCAGATACCACAGATCACAGAGTGCAAAAGATGGCCTCCTTGATATTGAAAACCCTGCAACCAAACTTTTACCAACTGTTATTATCCTTGTGGCTTTTAAAATGTGGAACTTACTCCTTTCATTTAACATGAGGCTCCTTTAGTCATAACATTCAAACTGTGCCCAGACATATACTTTTTCATTCTGTCACTCTCAAATTTGAGTTCAGCTCTGTTTGTTTGTATGATGTCATGGTGGTACAATAGTTAGCACTTTTGATTCACAGCTCGAAGAGACTGAAAGATTGGGCACTGTGCAGAATTTGCACATTCTCTGTATGTCTGTTAGGTTTTCTTTGAGTTCTGCAATTTTCTTCCCATAGAAGTTACATGTTAGGTATGTTAATTGGCAGCTCTAATTCAGCCCTATATGAGTGAGTGTGACCGTCTGCGTGAGTGTACCTGGCATTGTAACTGAATGCTACTGACTCCAGCTCTCTTAAAATCTATAGCTGGATAGAAAGCCTGCATCTCAGGCTTTAAAAAATTACTGTACTGTACCAGCTATACTAACATTGATCTTGTTTTGCTTTTCAGTCTTACTATGAATCAACTTCTAGTTATGCTGAATTCTTCCTTTTTGTATTCTGCAATAATTTAGATTCTTCCTGAATTATTTTTTCATAGGAGACTGCATTTCTTTGATGTGGTCAGTGACATCATTTGTATATTTTATAGCTCTGCGATCGCCAGCACGATATTCTACGCCCACCGAATCAACATTAATTATGGTGAAAAAGGCAGGCTCAGTTAAGGGACGCACACTTGATTCACTAGGGATAGTGGGAAAGGAGAGAATGAAGGGAAACCTGCCTGCCATTATAAACGATGCCTGCTATCCTCTCTCTGACACGCTAGCACTGAGTACTTTCAGCCAATGAGAAATTAACACAGCGGGGCCCTATTAAACCTACAGCTATATGACTCTATAATGCCACATTGTGACTGTGACTGCTCTTTTTAACTTTTGGCCAAGTCAGGCGTTTTCTTTTTCTTTTTTGGTTTATTATAGGGGAGTTCCTGTTGTTAATTATTGTATTTACGTATTATATTCCCAATTGCGACAAAATCTATCTATCTATCTATCTATCTATCTATCTATCTATCTATCTATCTATCTATCTATCTATCTATCTATCTATCTATCTATCTGTTGTGTTTAGGGTTGTGTGGAACTACAGTGTATTTAGGTAGCACTGTGTAGAAGGTGGGAAACCTCCAAGTTCTCGGTGCCGGTCCACTGCAAGGCACTCTGACATGCTGACATTCTTGGTATGAAAAATACCCTACAGAATACTGTAGCTGATAAATCAAGCACTGATAATTATTTTCTTCTTGTTCAATGTGCCTCTTGGGGAAATTCTGCAATTTAAATAAAGCCCAGTTGTTCCTATAAGAACTGCACAACAGAGGTAATTAAATTCTGCTTAAGGCAACGCTCCTTAATAGAAAGCTGATAAGCACACTAAGTACTTGTAAGTTTTGTATGAATTTGTGCAGCGCCAGTGCCTTGTTGCTTACGTGGTTACCTCGTGCCCAGCTTGGATTAAACCTTTTTGAGAGCAGCGTTCCCACCAGTCACCGTTTCTCGTTTCTATAACACATGACGCACGCAGTTCTACGCAAACAAGCAACAGCAGCTAACAAAACTCGGCTTTCTTTTCTCTAAGTAAAAAGCTGCAGCCGGGGGGTCTAAGCAACAGAAAAATCTCCCCCACCTGATGGTTAAGGAGTACAGCGATTTGTTTCTGTTTTCGTAACTTTTCTTTGTGTGCATCTCTCCGTCTGCATCATTTGTTTAGGAGCAGCGCATTAAACAGCACATAAGAAACAAAAGCACGTGTTTGCGTCAAGACTTTCAAGTGGAATACGAAATTTTGCAGTTCTGTTAACCCCCTACTTCTGACTCCCCGGCTGCCGTGTTAAAGCAAGGAGACTGACGTCAGAGCTTTCAAGAGAAACACGAATAAACCAGGGGGCAAAACGCTAGAGGATGACAGCCGGCAACTGACCCTACTCCGCTTTGTCGCTGATTCAGCCAGCTGTGGTAAACCCGCGCACCTTTCACCTCCTCTGCCGTCCTTCCCGGATCGTGGGGAGTGAAGAAACAGCTGTAAAGCGACGCGGGGACCACTTTACGTGAGTAATTACACGACTTTCGTCCGTCACTGTCCTTGTCAGTCCTGCCAGTTCACGGTGATTACAAGACCGTGGCGAGACGGTCCATATGAAACTGTTGAGGGGTTCAGGGCAAGTTGTCACATAAAATGCACGGGTTCGGCCCCTGTTAGTCTGCTTTATATAAATGTAATGAATTATTATTATTATTATTTATATATCATTTTAACTATTAGAAAATAAAATATATAATAGGAACAAATAACATGATTGGTAAGATACAATACACAATACAGTGCCTTAATGTGTGTACTGACTGTTTAGCTCGATGTTAAAGCTTGATGCCCACTCATTGTTTGCTCAGTTTCTTAGTTTATTCCTGAATATTTTTGTGATTTTGGTAAACATAATAGCTCCTGGTTAATTTATGATTTTTATGTATTGTAAAATTATCGAGTTTCTTCAGGCAATCATTTTAATTTTTAACATTCTTAAAACAGTATTAAGTCATTTACTGTTTAGATTATAGCTACCTTTAATTCACTTGTGAGAAATCATTTCTACCGTTTTGAAATGAATCTTACCGCCTAAAATACTACAATTATTTTGAAACTCTTAACACTTTGAAATGTACAGTATTTCCATTCTTTTAATATAAATATTATTTACTGTCATGCCTGAATTAGTATTCTTTCCTGGTGGAATACAGCAAATCCAATGGTGTTAAAAGTTGAATGAAATTTTTAATAAGCATTTTTTGATTAACAGGTTTTAGAAACTCATATTTACAGTCTTCTGTAATAATCTAGAATATAGTTTAGCAGATTAATGAAAGAGATATCTGAAGCATACTTTTCATCCAGATCTTATAAAGATCATCTGTCTTAAACATTTTTTCTAATAATGTGCTGATACCATTTTTATAAATAATAATAAGAAATAATCTATTTATCTATAGTTATCTGCCTCAGCCACGGTTCATTTCTGTAAAGATTTATATAAACACACTAAGACACTCTGTATAAATAGATATTATTTGTGTTGTCCTCCAGTTTTTTTGCATTTTTAAAAAATGCTAAAAATATAAGCATATTAAGTTATTTTTACTGTTTTATTATTATTTGCCCTGATGTTTTTAATTTCTTTGATGTAGAAATACAATTACAAATCCTTCTCTATTTTGCTTTCTCTTGTTGTATAGATCTATCAATATAGTTATTAGTGCATTCATTTGGTTAAAAATCAAATGATTAAACATCTGAAACTCAACACAGAGTGCAGATGCTGAGCATTGAAAATTAATCAATATTTGGAAGACCATAATTAAAATGAAATACCACAGCATTGATGAGAACAAATTTAATTGCCTTAAAAAAAAATGTTCTAAAGCCGTGATTGGAAAATAAATGATTAGATAGCTAAACTGTAATCTTGCTGATAATCTTAAAAACATGTCTATAAGCATGGCAGCATGGCTGTTAATTGTATTAATGATATGATCTATGCCTAATTTAAGATATGATGGTGTACCTAAGTATATACTGAAAGGCTGCTTTTTGGCCAAGCTCTTTAAATGCATCTTCAATGTAATACTAAAGCAGTAGTAGTTTACTGTGTTATTTCCAAGTTTAACATTGTTGAAATTCACAATTATTTGCTTACTTTTAGCACAATCAGTTAGTTTTATAAATAAAAAAATATAACTTGCATTTTTTTACTCATTAAATTCATAAGTAAATAAATTGATTACATTATACTGTCTGCAGTTTGATATATATTACTTGGATAAACAATAATGTTTCACACACCTAATTCATTAATTGTTTTATCTTTTATATGTTAAGAAGCATAGTCTTTTCGAGAACATTATTTACGTAATGCTGTAGATTAATCTGCATAAATTGTATATCTATAAAGTAAAACATTTTTTTCTGTAGATGCAAAATTGAGACTATTGCTCTTAAATGTCTGTTATGCCAATAATTCATATAAGATGATGTGGCAATTTGTATGGTACCCATTAAAAAGTAGGGTACAAATTCTTTAAGAGATTGGGCTTTCCAAAACATATTTCTGAAGTTTGGGGTTTTACTGCAGACACTTTCAGATTTCTGAAAACATGAGCTCTAGAGTAATGTTGTCAGCTTCACGGGACTCGAACATTTTTTAATGTCTTCTGGCAAAATAGTATGAAATTTAATAGAACTGTAAGTTACATGAAGGAGTCAAGTTTTGCATAAAACACAATTAATGCATTGCATGGTCAGAAGTACAGACTGCATTTTGTGTAAAATTAAATAGCTTTCTAGAGCCCCAGCCTTCATTTAAACCTGACTGCACTTTAATTTTGCGAAATTAGCCAGCTTAAAGCCATTAAGTTAAGTGTTGTGCTTTCAGCTACAATATTCTTGGCTCAATCGTTTATCGGTTTTGTTGTATATGTGTAATACCAATTATGTTTGATCCTGTAACACACTTAGCATATATAATGTATGTATGTATGTGTTAGAATATATGTGTGTGTGTGTACGTACATACACTTTGTAAGATTAGGTTTGTGCAGTGATGTTTTCATTCACAAGCATTTAAGTATGACTACAAGCCAAGGTAAGATCTCTATCAAATTTAAAAGTCATTTATCAAATGAAGTTGCCTTATCACTTTGCTTGTAAACCAGTATAACACATCTCACTGCAGGCAGATAATGTGCGTGTGTACCTTTTGTGGAGTTAACTTAAAAAAAAAAAGCTCTTAGGAAACCTCTAACTTCAAAACTGTAGCTCTCAACACAATAATTTACAATGAAAGATAGTAAAGAGTCAATTAAAGTTATGGAAATATAACCTTTTTGTTTTAATCATCATTAACACATTAAAATAGAGAAAACTTGTTTACACTTACTGTTTTCTGTAGCATGGCAGTTAGAAGTAAAGTAGTGGCCTAACAATTACTACACATTCCATATTTTACATTTATAAGATTAACACAATAAGACATGACTGCTTACCTCCAGGATGCATCCTCATAGAAAAGAAAAAAAAAGGACAAAGACGGGTTAAAAACAGGTTAAAAGTTAATTTTTGAAAAACAAACACACAGAAATCATCATAGCATTTTAAAACAACTTTCAAAAATCTAACCAATGTTTGAAAACAGGGTCTTTATTGTGGCCTAATGGATAGCACTGCTACCTCTTACCTGCAAAGTCTCAGATTCAAAACCCAGTCTGGGTTTTATTGTGTATTTTTCATTATGATTTATTTTCCCTTTTTTGTGATTTTATTTAATTTAATATAATTTAATTAATTAATTAAATTTAATATTATGGTTGTTGTAGAGGTTGTTGTAGGATAATTACATTTTGATTTTACTTAGTTTTAACTCCCTTTATGCCTTATACCTCACCCATGGAAGTGTTCAAATGACAGTTGATGAAAATCTTGTATAATCATGCCCTTAATAATGAATGAGAAACTATATGTAGAAATTATTTCTCTTCCATTTTAAATTGAGTAAAATGAGGAAAAACTGTAATAACAATTTGTAGATTTCCTTTGAAGTTGTGCTTACAAATCATGTACAAGTGTTAAAGTACAATATAGTTAGTGTATTAAAACCAGCACTCATGTTTATTGTAATTCAGCAACAGCACATTCATACTGACATGAAAGTATAACTGCTCTAAGTGCATTGTTTAAGTTTAAAAAAAATGTATATTTTTGTTAGAAAATGAAATAGAGAGAGGGATAATGAGATAATTCAGAAGTATCACAAAAATAAACCTCAAAGTAGAATCTTCCCTCCCTTAACATTTTTTATATAATAGACTGTAAATTCTAAAACTTTATTCATCTTTACCTCTACCTTTCTTCTGTCTCATCTGCAGTTTAATTCTTTAACTTTCCCACTTTCCAGTCAGAGTTCTTTAACCAAGCTTACTTCTGGATTTCAGATTCAATAGCCTCGGGCAGGAATAATTGTTTTCATTTCCAGCTTATGGTGACCTCTAAGAATCGTTTCGGTACTTAGTGACTCCAGTAGTCTAGTATGATCCTTAGTGGACCTAGGTAGATATGCATTTTTGGACTCTGCTTAACTGACAAGAACAAAAAGCCATTTTGACTTCTATATTGTCTGCCTTTATATAAATTTAGGAGGAGTCACTGATTTGACTTTGGGGTCATTGTGATACTAAGTTTTGTCCTGGAGGAATACGGCTTGACTCTACTTTGTCGTGATCACTGTCTAATTCTTCTCTCTCCACATAGTTTTTTTTCAGGGGCAGTCTTTACTTAACATAGTACCCTCATGATACCTCATTTCAGCTGTACAGGTTACTTGTCCAGGTTTTTACTATTCTCTGACATTCATGTTTCTCTTAACATCTTGTTTGCCTGGCTAAATGTAATTATAACCCAGTTTAAAAAAAACTTGGGAAACACAGTAAAATGTGAATAAAAACAGAATGTAATTATTTGCAAATCATTTAAACTCAAATTTAATTGAAAATAGAACAAAGACAACATATCAAATGTTGAAACTAAGAAATTGTATTGTTTTATGAAAAATACATGCTTATTTTGAATTTACTGCTAGCAACATGTTTTAAAAAAAAGTTGGGATGGGCCAAAGAAACACTGGAAAGACTGCCAGACTACCAGAGAGGCAGAGGCTGTCAGAAATATGGGTTCACCATTCACCACTAGTTCACATGGTGTGATAGTTTGCACATTTTTGAAGGCACCATTAATGCTGAATGATATATAAAGGTTTTGGAGCAGCATATGCTGCCATCCAGATGACGTCTTTTTAAGGGAAAGGCCTTGCTTATTTCAGCAAGATAATACCAAACTACATTCTGCATGTATTGCATCAGCATGGCTTTGTTAGTAAAAGAGTTCGGGTGATTGACCTGCCAGCAATCCAGACCCGCTTAAAACATTTGGCTCATTATGAAACAAAAATTTGACAAATGAGACCCCGAACTATTGAGCAGCTGAAATCCTATATCAGTTAAAAATGGGACAACATTTCACTTTCAAAACTACTGCGCTTGGTTTCCTAAGTTCCTAAATGTTTATAGGGTGTTTTTTAAAAAAGTGTGAAGCAGCACAGTGGTAAACATGCCCCAGCTTCAACTTTTTTGAAACGTGTTGCTGGCATCTTATTTAAAATGAGCACATATTTTTCTAAAAAGGATAAAATTTCTTAGTTTCAGCATTTGATATGTTGTCATTATACTATTTTCATTTATATGTAAGGTTATATAATTTGCAAATCACATTCTGTTTTTATTTACATTTTACAGTGTCACGATTTTTTTGGAAACTATATAATCGCAGTCGCATAGTTGAACAGAGTAAAATCTCTTAATTCCTTAGTTTTAAATCAGTTTGTTTTTACATGTCAGTCACTGAAAGTTTTACATGAAAGTTTTACAATGTCTACAGAACATCTGGTTGATTTTGCTGTAGGCTATGAAGTTATCATTAAAGGTGAGAATGAAAATGTATGAAAGTTTAAATATAAGGATTTTAAGCAATGCATTGTTTTATCAGAAGGTAAAAACATCTGTAATTACCAGTAAGAAGGAGCAATAACCTTTCTTATGGTTAATATACTAATGAAAAATACTGTAAATGATAGATTGTGCTGTATAGGCCTTGACTTTGACCTTAATTGAGATAAGAATATTTTGAATATGGAGGATGAAAAACTAGTGAAAATGGATATGTACTCAAAGTCCTTGAACAGTCTTATGATGCAAAGGATACCATATGTTATTTATTTATTTACTTTATTTAATTTTATTTTCTGTGTTTCCAATGGACTAATTAAAACAAGTATATTTTTTAACTCAAATGGCTTTAGTAAAATGAGCAACAGTGGTAGCTAAAAATTCTAAATAGCACCAATAGTTTACAATAAAATCTTTACTTTTTTAATTTATTAAAATGTAGTGTGTGTATGATAAGTTCAGTTTGAAGGGCAGAAAGTTAAGCACTATGTGTCTATTCCATTTATCTGATTCAGATCTTCTAACACACATACTCCCTTTGTTCCTCTTAATGTGTTCTTTTAACGTTTTCCTGGAAGTCATCCTTATGTTTTAACAAAAATGCAAAGCAGATATATTTTTCAGGCATTAAAGCCACTAAAGCATGAGGCAGCTGTTACAGATTTCATTATTCATGCTCATAGTCAAGTGTATTTGTAATTAAATGCAACATTGGTGATTATTCTAAAAGTCAAAGAATCATTCCCTGAAGCTTTGTAAGACTTACTTTACTATATGTTTCATGTAAGGAAAACAGCTTTAAACAAATGGAGGAGCAAAGCACATACAGAGCTATTTTTTGTTCATTAATCTGTTTACTGTGTTGTACATTATAATAAAGGAACACACAAATAAAAGAAGAATGCATAGAAAACACAGTATTTATTTGATAAAATTACCACTTTTGGAATAGTATTAAATAATATTAAGAATGTTGAGCACACAAACTACACCCTTAGACATAACAGTTTACCTGACATGTATGCTTTTGGAATGAGAGAGAAAAACTCACAGAAACATGAAGAGAGCATTTATAGTTGACACAATGAGTAAAACAAGATTCTAATTCAGTCTTCTGGTGCTTTGTGGCAGCAGTATTAGCCACAGTACAAGTGTGCCATTCTAAAATGAAGATGCGTGTGAAAAACTAAAAGTAGCAATACAGTATGCACTTTCGACTAGAGTCAGTGTCTAGTTTGTCCTCAAACTTTAAAGGGCATCATGACCCAACACTCCTGATATGGGGCCATATACTGTTCTTTCTCAATCTCTCTCTCTTTGTAAATACAGAGTCAGGCATGTTTGGCATCTACTAGGTTGTCTGCCCTCTAGCTACCTAAATGAATCTCTTCAGGCCCCTTCCAGAGATCCACATTCCCTCTGTCATTTGCACTGATGTCCTTATAGTTCCATTTCTGGGATGTCAAACAAGCTAGTACCTACAGCACCCTTCTGACTTTTGCTTCCTTGGTGGTATCTTAGCAAATTCTTTCCAGCCAGGCACCCTTTTATAATACACACACATGCAAGCATACACACACACAACCCTAGACATACAAATACATATACAGTAGGTGCTGCTATCTTGTATCCTTTGTGTTGGCCTGCACTGTCTTCTGGCATGCGTACTACTACTTCTTCTTCTTCTTTCGGCTGCTCCCATTAGGGTTTGCCACAGCGGATCATCTTTTTCCATATCTTTCTGTCCTCTGCATCTTGGTCTGTTACCCCGACCACCTGCATGTCCTCTCTCACCACATACATAAACCTCCTCTTAGGCCTTCCTCTTTTCCTTTTTCTTGGCAACTCTATCCTTAACATCCTTCTCCCAATATACTCATCATCTCTCATCTGCACATGTTCAAACCAACGCAATCTTGCCTCTCTGTACTTTATCTCCCATCCGTCCCACCTGAGCTGACCCTCCTAATTTACTCATTTCTAATCCTATCCATCCTCATCACACCCAGTGCAGATCTTAGCATCTTTAACTTTGCCTCCTCCAGCTCTGTCTCCTGCTTTCTGGTCAGTGCCACCGTCTCCAACCCATATAACATAGCTGGTCTCACTACCAGACCTTCTCTTTCACTTTTGCTGATACATGTCTGTCACAAATTACTCCTGACACTCTTCTCCACCCATTCCACCCTTCCTGCACTTTCTTTTTCACCTCTCTTCCACAATCCCCATTACTCTGTACTGTTGATCCCAAGTATTTAAACTCATCCACCTTCACCAACTCTGCTCCTTGCATCCTCACCATTCCACTGACCTCCCCCTCATTTACACACATGTATTCTGTCTTGTTCCTACTGACCTTCATTCCTCTCCTCTCCAGCACATATCTCCATCTCTCCAGGGTCTCCTCAATCTGCTCCCTACTCTCGCTACAGATCACAGTGTCATCAGCAAACATCATAGTCCATGGGGACTCCTGTCTAATCTCATCTGTCAACCTGTCCATCACCATTGCAAATAACATAGGGCTCAGAGCTGATCCCTAATGCAATCCCATCTCCACATTGAATGCATCCGTCACTCCTACTGTACACCTCACCACAGTCACACTTTCCTCATACATATCTTGTACAACTCTTACGTACTTCTCTGCCACTCCCGACTTCCTCATACAGTACCACAGCTCCTCTCGAGGCACCCAGTCATATGCTTTCTTCAGGTCCACAAAGACTCAATGCAACTCCTTCTGGCCTTCTCTATACTTCTCCATCAACATCCTCAGATCAAACATCACATCTGTGGTGCTCTTTCTTGGCATGAAACCATTCTGCTGCTCACTGATCATCACCTCCCTTCTTAACCTAGTTTCCACTACTCTTTCCCATAACTTCATGCTGTGGCTCATAAATTTTATCCCCCTGTAATTACTACAGTTCTGCACATCCCCCTTATTCTTAAATATCAGCACCTGTACACCTCTTCTCCACTCCTTAAGCATCCCTTCACTTTCCAAGATTCCATTAAACAACCTAGTTAAAAATTCCACTGCCATCTCTCCTAAACACCTCCATGCTTCCACAGCGGCCTTTCCATTCTTCATTCTCTTCATAGCTGTCCTTAATTCCTCCTTGCAAATCCGATGCAGTTCCTGATTCACTATCTCCGCATCATCCAACGTACTCTCTCTCATTCTCTGCATTCATCAGCCTCTCAAAGTACTCTTTCCATCTGTTCAACACACTCTCCTTGCTTGTGAGTACATTTCCATCTTTATCCTTTAACACCCTAACCTGCTGCACAGCTTTCCCAGCTCGGTCCCTCTGTCTATCCAATCGGTACAGGTCCTTTTCTCCTTTGTTAGTGTCCAACCTTTTCTTGAGCCTTCGCCAACTCTCTCTTCACCTTGTGCCTTATCTCCTTATACTCTTGTCTACTTTCTGAATCTCACTGACTATCCCACTTCTTCTTGGCCATCCTCTTCCTCTGTATACTCTCTTGTACTTCCCCATTCCACCACCAGGTTTCCTTTTTCTCCTTCCTCTGTCCAGATGTCATGCCAAGCACCCTTCTTGCTGTCACCCTTACTACATCTGCAGTAGTTGCCCAACTGTCTGGTAATTCTTCACTGCCACCCAGTGCCTGTCTAACCTCGTCCCTAGGCTCAATCTTGCAGTCTTCCTTTTTTAACTTCCACCATTTGGTCCTTGGTTCTGGCCTCACTCTCTTCCTCTTCTTGATTTCCAACGTCAACCTACAGACCACCATCCTATGCTGCTTAACTACACTTTCCCCTGCCACCATTTTGCAGTCTTCAATATCCTTCAGATTGACTCTTCTGCATAGAATCTGTATAATCTACCTGTGTGCATCTTCCTTCACTCCTGTATGTCACCCTATGTTCCTCCTTCTTCTTAAAATATGTATTCACCACAGCCATGTCCATCCTTTTGGCAAAATCCACTATCATCTGACCTTTCTCATTCCTCTCCTTGACAGCATACCTACCCAGGACCTCCTCGTCTCCTCTGTTCGCTTTACCAACATGTCCATTGAAATCCGTTCCAATTACCACTTTCTGTCCCTTGGGTACACTGTCCATCACTTCATCCAACTCACTCCAGAAATCTTCTTTCTCATCCATCGCACACCCAACTTGTGGGGCATATGCACTAACAACATTCATCATCACATCTCCAATTTCCAGCTTCATAATCATTACTCCGTCTCACACTCTTTTCACCTCCAAAACACTCTTGGCATACTCTTCCTTTGGAGTAACCCCTACCCCATTTTTCCTCCTATCCACACCATGATAGAACAATTTGAATCCACCTCCAATCCACCCGGTCTTCCTCGCTTTCCATTTAGTCTCTTGCACACACAATATATCAACCTTCCTTCTGTTCATCATTTCTGCTAAATCTCTCCCCTTACCAGTCATACTGCCAACATCCAAAGTTCCTACCCTCAGTTCCACTCTCTTTACCTTCCTCCTCTCCTCCTGCCTCCAGACACGTCTCCCCCTTCTTCTTCTCCTTCTTCGGCCAACAGTAGTCCATATTCCGCCAGCACCCTGTTGGCTAACAGTACTGGTGGTGGTCATTGTTAACCCGGGGATTGACTGTTCCAGTATGGAAATTTGCATTGTTGTCCGCATATTGATTTGGCAAAATTTTACACTGGATGCCTTTCCTGACGTAACCCTTCCCATTTATCCAGGTTTGGGACCGGTATGGAGAAAAAAACTGGTTTGTGCATCCCCTGTGGCTGGGTTGGCATGCATACTAATAAGATAACTATTTAAAGGAATACTCCCCCAAAAAATAATACTTTTTATATGTTACTTACACTATGTGATTTATGGTGATGGCTGAGAACATTTTTAGTCTCATGTTTTTATGAGAGATAGATAGATAGATAGATAGATAGATAGATAGATAGATAGATAGATAGATAGATAGATAGATAGATAGATAGATAGATAGATAGATAGATAGATAGATAGATAGATAGATAGATAGATAGATAGATAGATAGATAGATAGATAGATAGATAGATAGATAGATAGATAGATAGATTTTGTCGCAATTGGGAATATAATACGTAAATACAATAATTAACAACAGGAACTCCCCTATAATAAACCAAAAAAGAAAAAGAAAACGCCTGACTTGGCCAAAAGTTAAAAAGAGCAGTCACAGTCACAATGTGGCATTATAGAGTCATATAGCTGTAGGTTTAATAGGGCCCCGCTGTGTTAATTTCTCATTGGCTGAAAGTACTCAGTGCTAGCGTGTCAGAGAGAGGATAGCAGGCATCGTTTATAATGGCAGGCAGGTTTCCCTTCATTCTCTCCTTTCCCACTATCCCTAGTGAATCAAGTGTGCGTCCCTTAACTGAGCCTGCCTTTTTCACCATAATTAATGTTGATTCGGTGGGCGTAGAATATCGTGCTGGCGATCGCAGAGCTATAAAATATACAAATGATGTCACTGACCACATCAAAGAAATGCAGTCTCCTATGAAAAAATAATTCAGGAAGAATCTAAATTATTGCAGAATACAAAAAGGAAGAATTCAGCATAACTAGAAGTTGATTCATAGTAAGACTGAAAAGCAAAACAAGATCAATGTTAGTATAGCTGGTACAGTACAGTAATTTTTTAAAGCCTGAGATGCAGGCTTTCTATCCAGCTATAGATTTTAAGAGAGCTGGAGTCAGTAGCATTCAGTTACAATGCCAGGTACACTCACGCAGACGGTCACACTCACTCATATAGGGCTGAATTAGAGCTGCCAATTAACATACCTAACATGTAACTTCTTTATTAATCCCAAGGGGAAATTCACAATAGATAGATAGAGTGGGTATCTATGAAGACCAATGCGGGACTGCAGCAAACAATATAGGCACCTATGGATCATATCGCAAATACTGCGTGACTTTAAATGTCAGTGCTCATGACTCCACATTCGTAAAGGCACTAACCAAAAATAGGCTTCAATATAGAGTAGCACAGGAAAAACCACTGCTAACCAAGTAGTACATAAATGCACATCAGTTACAAAGATGGATCAGAGAATAGCTTGGTATTCATCAATGTGGAACATTTTAGATGCAGCATTCCACAGTAAGAACATTATACTACTACTACTACTACTAATAATAATAATACATGATATTTATATGGCGTCTGTCCCATGCTTAAGATGCTTATTTGTCAAACATAGTGGTGGTAGTATGATGGCAGGACCTGGATGACGTACAGTGATCCCTCGCTATATCGCGCTTTGCCTTTCGCGGCTTCACTCTATCGCGGATTTTATATGTAAGCATATTTAAATATATATCGTGGATTTTTTGCTGGTTCGCGGATTTCTGCGGACAATGGGTCTTTTAATTTCTGGTACATGCTTCCTCAGTTGGTTTGCCCAGTTGATTTCATACAAGGGACGCTATTGGCAGATGGCTGAGAAGCTACCCAGCTTACTTTTCTCTTTCTCTTGCGCTGACTTTCTCTGATCCTGACGTAGGGGGTGTGAGCAGGGGGGCTGTTCGCACACCTAGACGATATGGACGCTCGTCTAAAAATGCTGAAAGATTATCTTCACGTTGCTATCTTTTGTGCAGCTGCTTCCTGAAACGACATGCTGCACGGTGCTTCGCATACTTAAAAGCTCGAAGGGCACGTATTGATTTTTGACTGAAAAACAAACTCTGTCTCTCTCTATCTCTCTCTCTCTTCCTGCTCCTGACGGAGGGGGTGTGAGCTGCCGCCTTCAACAGCTTTGTGCCGCGGTGCTTCGCATACTTAAAAGCAAACAGCCCTATTGATTTGTTTGCTAGAGATTGTTTTCTCTATCTATGTGACATTCTGTGCTCCTGACACGCACTCCTTTGAAGAGGAAGATATGTTTGCATTCTTTTAATTGTGAGACAGAACTGTCATCTCTGTCTTGTCATGGAGCACAGTTTAAACTTTTGAAAAAGAGACAAATGTTTGTTTGCAGTGTTTGAATAACGTTCCTGTCTCTCTACAACCTCCTGTGTTTCTGCGCAAATCTGTGACCCAAGCATGACAATATAAAAATAACCATATAAACATATGGTTTCTAATTCGCGGATTTTCTTATTTCGCGGGTGGCTCTGGAACGCAACCCCCGCGATGGAGGAGGGATTACTGTATATAGTTGACGGAACCTTGAATACTCTTGTATCAGAAAATTCATAAGAAGAATATCCAGTTATCTGTCTGTGTGTGGAAGCTTAAGTGTAGCTTAATGCCACATCAGAATGTTGAAAAAAAGCAAAATTACAATTTTTGAACTGGCCTAATCAAAGTCCACATATATACCCAATGATGATGCTTTGGCTGGATCCGAAGCAAGTGGTTAATGCTCAGAAACTTACCATTGTTTATGAATTAAATCAGCCAGATAGGAAAGAGTGGGCTAAAATACCTCCACAACAATGTGAAAAACACAGTGAATTTATTACTTTGTCATATGCAGCAACTGGAACTCTCTTGAACAGTCGCTGTCATTGTGTTGTTAAAGATGGGACTTTTTGGTTGATATTAGCCCAGGATTCCTCTGTGTTTGTTTCAGATTAAAGTCTGCTGCATCAAGATGTTATGCAAGGCCAAGCAATGGTTTTCTTGGTTAGCCAAATTGGTGGGGCCTTAAGAATGTCATTTTGGACAGTCAGTTTATCATTTTTCATTATTTTGTTATACTCTTGGAGTAACACCTGTTTGCACTTGAAATGTGGAGGAGTGATATTATTGAGGTCAGGAAACCACTTAGTAGTTGTTGAGCGCACATTGTTTGTGAAGGTTCTCATTGCTGTGTTCAGTAGTATCTTGATGTCCTTGATGTATTGGCTGTTGAACCATATAAAGGCACATTATTCTGCTGCTGAGTACACTAAGGTCAAGGGTGATGTTTGAAGGCAACTGGTGGAGACACCCCAAGAAATGCAAACCAAATTCTGAATCAGATTATTTTTAGTTTTTAGTTTTGCCAGTCCCTTGCTGTTCTGAGCCTTGTGTGTCAGTGATCAACTGATTTTCAGTATCGCACCATTTATCTACTCTTTCAGTTGTCTGTTGGTCAGGTGACTGTTAAGGTGAAAGCAGGAAATTTCGGTCTTTGTAATGCTTGGCTGAAGGCTGCACTTTTTGCAGTAAAGGAAGCCATGTCGGTCATCATTAACCATTCTAAATGATGAAAGGCCATAGCGTTGGTATATTTAAACTTGTGTGATGCTGTTGAACTGGGTCATGGATGTAAAGGTGAAACATTAATGGTGCAGGGACTGAGCCCTGTTGTAGGTCATTGTTAAATCTTCATGTTGTGCTACTGTCATCACTTAGGTGTACGTTAAAATAACTATCACTGAGCATATTGATGATTAGGTCACAAATTTTGACTTACCAGATTACTTCAGTGAGCTTGTGGAGCAATCCTTCTTCCATGTGGTGTTATATGCTGCTGTAACATCAATCAAAGCCACAACTGGTTTTTGGTGCTCTTAAAATCTGTCTTTGATGAAATTAGTAAGAACAAGTATTGTCTTGGTGCATCTGTGAGCCTACAGAAGGCAGCCTGTTCAATAGAAATGACTGTCTGGTTAGCTTGACTGATTCTGATATGCAGCAGTCTCTCAAGTAGTTTAAGACAAATGGAAAATAACAAAACTGGGCAGTAGTTTTCAGGTACATCATCATATTAGCCTCTCTTGACTAGTGTGAAGATCTTTGCTCTTTTAAATGCTAATTAAAATTATTAAAATTAAATAGAGTTGAGGATATTGGAGTACAGTTAAAGATGATTTCTGGATAAATTCAATCCATTCGCCCCAACCGCGTATGGATTCTTTGTGGTTCCCTTCTGGGGGCACTTTTTTTGTCACGTGGCAACGTGCTGTATCAGTGCATGTTCCGTGCTGCCTACCTCTCGTTCTCTATATGTCATAGGTGAAAGTTTTTGTACACTGGGTGGTTTTCTTTTTTCCTTAGGCAAAAAACATGTATATAGTAAATGTAAGCACCAACATATGAAGGGAAAATAGGCACCCTTTGCTTGAGACTTGGATGATAAATGAAAAGGCAAATTTCCTGAATAATTCTGTTACAGGTTATTGTTGATGGCTGTCTACAGGATGTAGATAATTACCATCTTGCAAAAGTGTCACCTGCTTTGAAGATTTGACTGCTTTGATTGGTATCTCATCAACATACAATATTGTGATACAGAACCTGCTTTCTTTGAAAATTAACATGTTCTGGGGACATTCGTTTCTAATCGGCATACAGTGGTATACTGTATGTGCTTTTTGAAAGCAGGCAACAATACTATTGTTAAACCAATGAAAATGTGTTTACACTATTGTTAAGCAAAGGAAATTGGTATGTACTATTGTTTAATCGATCATCATATTGATCTAGGCAGAGACTGAAGCAGTTATATACTTCTGGGCAGTGTGTGGTGTTCGGACTGTATGAAGAGAGAGCGTAAGCAGAAAGGACGGAGCAAGGCCAGAGGACAGTGTGAATAAAAAGAGATCTGGCGCATGGGCAGACGGTGTAGAGAGCAGGGGCTCATGGGCAGATGAGGGTATGTGGCTGACAAGATGTGAGATACACGGACAGTGAGACCTACCTCGAGGGAGGAAGAGACAGTTTCACCAGGGTGATGGCAGTTGTGTCCCAGCAAAAGAGGGAAGACTTGCAAGAGGACCGAGTGAAGCTGGCAAACGAGAAGAGAATTGTGCCTCAGTCGTCGTGGCAGTACGCGGTACCCAGAAATGAAAGAGTTTAACAGACTTTAGAGTGTGGACTGCGTGCTCCTTCACTCCTGATATTTTTAGATTCCTATCTACTTTTATTTTCTATATAAATATCTTTCAATCTTTCTTTTATATTGTCTGGTGCCATAGAAGTTACTGTTGTTTTTCTTGAAATTGCTGCCATGTCTTTCATTGTGTGTTTACTCACTGCCCAACATAAAGAAACCTGTGTTCTATTATCTTTAAATTATAGGGGTTCTTAATGTTAAGATCTAGTTTAATAATTTATTAAACTTTTTAGCCTTTTAAAAATAATTTCAAGAGTTCCAAGACTATTAATACAACTGGGTGGTTTAGTCGGATGTATTAACTGTGTTTAGGTTAGATTACGTATAAGCAGAGTTGGGTAGTAACGAGTTACATTTACTCCGTTACATTTACTTGAGTAACTTTTTTAAAAAATTATACTTCTAAGAGAAGTTTTATTGCACCATACTTTTTACTTTTACTTTTACTTGAGTACGTTTGTGAAGAAGAAACGCTACTCTTTCTCCGCTACATTGGACAACACTCGAATCGTTACTTTTTTTCCATTAGATACGCTATATTTTTGCCAGAGAGAAGCCGCCAGTGGATCTACTGCATGACTGTTTCACCAATCAGACGTAGCAATAATAATCACAAGACTCCGTTTCACCAATCAGACGTAGCAACAATAATCACAAGACTCCGTTTCGCCAATCAGATGTAGCAGCAATAATCACATGGCTCCGTTTCACAAATCAGACGTAGCCATGCAGTCATGTGACCACACACAAACTGTGGCAGCATAGCGGCACAAACTCCTCACAGACAGCCGACAGGGAAAGAAAGAATACAAGTGGAACCTCGGTTTGCGAGCATAATTCGTTCCGGAAACATGCTTGCAATCCAAAGCACTCGTATATCAAAGCGAATTTCCCCATAAGAAATAATGGAAACTCAGATGATTTGTTCCACAACCCAAAACTATTCATATAAAAATGATTAATACAAAATATAAAGTAAAAATACATAAAACAAATTAACCTGCACTTTACCTTTGAAAAAAAATCATGGCTGGTGTGAGTGAGTTTGTAAACTCTTGTGGGATTTCACCCAACAGGACGACACGTGGAGGAGCATCCCGCAGCAAGCGCAGGCACCCAGCGCTGTAGCAGTTCGCTGTAAAAGCAAATCCGAAAAGATCGTGGTCATGCTATAAGCACATGCCGTTGATGGGTGATACAAGGAACAAGGAACATTATAAATGTGCAGGTCACAGTATTACTTGGCCACTAACCTGGGAATGACCCTGCCTGTCTGCTGTGCCTGTGTATAGGAAAGTAGCAGATCCCACTACAATAAATAACTGCGCTGTTCCTGTTTCATGCTGAATAAAGATGGTGTCGCTAAAGTATTGAGGCTCAGCTTCGTGTTTTGGGGTGCAAGATGGGGACTCACATGTCACAGCACATACACGTAGTCACAATGCTGTAGTAAACAGTATATGCTTGTACAGATGTTGACTATATGAGTAAGTCTCGCCGACTGACGATTGCCCACAATCCCGCAGTGAGAGATACCATCAGCTCAGTTGTGATCACATGACGCTCGGTAGACAAAGCATATATGGACTACTCGTATTGCAAGACCTCGCTCGTTTATCAAGTCAAAATTTATTAACAATTTTAGCTTGTCTTGCAAAACACTCACAGACCAAGTTACTCGCAATCCAAGGTTCCACTTGTACATGAAAAATAATATCTCATCTCTTATACTAATATAATCCTCTTGACACTTCCATTGACTCTGATGTCTATTAAAATCGCCACAGTATAGTATGGGATGTGAGAGTGATTGTAATACATCATCGGGACAGTCAATAATCGGGGGCTTGTAAATGTTGACAGAATTAATATCACTGACAAGGATGGTAATGGTGAAGAGGTTGCTGGAGGTTTCAGTACATGTATATTGTTGATGTCTTTTGTAAGTGGCAACTCCATAGATGGGAAGATTGTTTACTTCCACTAGCTTATAACCTATACGCTAACTATTGCTATAAGTTCTTCCTTCATAGAGGCATGTGTCTCCTGGAGCACAGCCACATAAATCTTTTTTTGTGCCAACAATTGTGACATGTTGTCAGCCTTGAATCTATTTATAGCTTCTACACTGAGTTGACAAATATGAAGTCATTGTCTGACTACAATATGCCTAGTAGTGTTGATCAGAGAATTTCGCCAAAGCATTATTTGCAGCAAATTTGCTGTTTTTGCATTTGCTCTGTTCATCGAATTATTTACTGATAATTAGGCCAGTTTATGAGAACTTTTTTTTTTCCACTGCCTAGTGGAGCAGCGTACCAGGGGTCAAGCAACACTACTGGGATATTTTACTAGGGACCTGTAGAAGCAGAAGCTGCAGCTCTGCAAGGTGCAGGCTCCTTTTGAGGAGGCCAATACGTTTGTCAGCTGGGAGAACTGTGGCTGGAATGATGTGCTCCCATTAGTGTTCCTGCTGTGTTCAGTCCAGTATAGCTGGGTGATGCTTCCCTAGCCGTTTGGGACACTTAAAAAAAACCAAACAAATTGGATTAAAAAAGTATTTTCTTTGGTGATCGTTTTTTTGAATTTCCTGGTTTTAAAGATCTCGTTATTTCTGACTTTAGACTCTGATTCGGCGTTTTCTCTTTGTTTTGATGAAACATATGATTGCTTTCTGGTTAAGAAGCTTGCGCATATCTCACTATCTTCCTTCTTCTTTGATCACATGGAAGCACAGTGGTGCAGTGGTTGGCACTATGAAGAGCACACAATCCTGCTCACAGTATCACTAGTCTACTGGCTGACACACTGCACATTTGAACACTGGGAGAAACACGGGGTTATCAGAGCAAACTCATGCAGATATAAACAGAACAGTTTGTTCAATAAATTGCATATATAAAGATGAGTTACTTATTCATTTAGGTATCCTTTATCTAATATATTTTGGCTGAAGACCTGAAAACACTCAATTTTTAAAAATGTACAATTTTCCAGGAAATCAGGAAGTGTAAAAATAGTTACTGAAAACAGTATACGATAACAGGCTGTCTGTTGTACTGTATGTTGTAGGTAAAATCTATGCCATTAAAGTGTACATTTAAAAGTCACATGCTGATAATGGTATTAATGTTAAACTAGCCGACGCCCGCCGTAGCATATGGCAGTGTAAGAATAGGAACGGAAAACGGTGAGAAAGGAATTCAGAAATCAAGTAGAAATTAATACTTCTTGAAAGACGCAGTGTGCATGTAAAATTTCCGGCCAAGTAGGATTACATGTGAAAGTGATAAATAAATCAGGCTTTCCGAATTTACGTACTATGGCCATGGCAACTTGATAGTTTTGTTGCATGTATCTTGGACTTCCTGGAAATGTGGATGGTAATATGATCATTTTGCCTACACATATGTTGCTATTTTCAGCGTTTGCTTACAGTGCGTCTGTATTCAAACATTGTATTGTTCCATGCGCAGATCTTGTTGATATAATCTGAGATAGCTGAGATGCGCGCCCTCTGTTTTAACATACGCATCTACGACGTACTGTTGGAATAGTTTGCCGCTGGAGTGCAATATACTAAATGTATTCCTCATTGCTAATCTGTATGCATAAAATTGGCATTGAGTAAGCCTTATTCGTTTGGCGGTTCTTTTATCAGGAACATGTTGTAAATCTTTGTGCCAGCCAATGTCTTCGTAAGGGAATAAAAGTGGGTAAACCACAGGATCGCAATTCATATTGAGCGTGGAAATCTGTTTACAGGAATTGCGTATGGGATAGATGCAAATGTCCCTTTCAGCAGGCGTTTCGCCATCTTCTCCGACGAAAATCACTGCAATTGTATCAGTAGCTTGCGCTGTATCAAAAACATACAACTGTCCATATCCTGGAGAGGTAGAAGTGTTAGCGTATAGTGAAGAGATTTGGTGATAAATTTGCCTGTGTATTTTAAAACAGGATGGTCCGTGGCCAGGAGGTTGAGTTATCTATGCACCCATGGAAGCAAACGCTAGAGAAGAGTTGTATTCTCAAATGTGTTCACGATAATTTTTACCTTCTGATGTTTGCTGTATAAGAAGCTGTTGTAAAGACACAGGTGGCTCCCGCAAAGGTGGTAAAGCTACTTTACCATTGTAGCAGCACCTCGAGTACTTGTTGGATGTATTACGCTCAGCAGGCCAGTATAGTGCATGACATGGAAGACGACGAATAGGAATCGAGAAATGCCGTGTCGGCTGCGTGTGGGCGGGACCGGTTTTGAAGTGGAAGCAGGACGAACCAGAAGAGAAATATATATAAGAGATGTGATGGAGCATGTATCCTGTTTAGTCATGCATTTGTGGCTTTTGAGATTGTGTTACACTAAAGTCAATTGAGATTTAAGAAAAAATATGTAAAATATAATTGCAAAATTAAAGATCATTCTGTATCAATGGTTTTTCGTAAAGTTAGATTTTAGAGTACCATGTTAAACTGTTTTCTTAAGCAGCTTTAAGATACTGCTCACTGTGAAGACTGTTTAATAAAATGTTTCATTGCTAATTTTCTGCTGTGTCTATGACATTGTAAGTAGTAAAATTATTTCATGCTATGATTATTAAATCATGGTTAAATTTAAAACTTAATAAACAGGATTTATTTTAAGCAGTCAGCAACCTGCTAATGTCTACAATTCCATGTTAACATATATATATATATATATTTATTTCAGTGTTATCTGAACAATGCCAAGGGATTGCATTATGGAGACTTCATCTAAAGAAAATGGTTTTTCTTCTTGGGCTGTTCACCTGCCAGTCAAACAGAAATCTATATCATTTTTCCACAGACCTCAGCTTTGTTTTTCTCAGCTTAAGGTAATTTTTTCTCACCACTTTGATTTTTTATAATTTACTTATTCGGCATCAAATTTTCTTAATCCATTCACGGCCACAGATTCCTCCACCTCTAACAGCAGCAGTGTATGCAAGGCAAGAGCTTGTGCTGGATTAATTACTACTCCAGAGATGCTGGAGTAGAAAGCTGAGTACTGTATATCCAGTAAAGAGTAACCTGTTAAGAGTTCCAGAAGTTCTCTTTGTCCATTTTTTGTATTTTCGGGGTCTTTACATCTGATCCTCCAAGCACATGAAACAAGTCAACATCAGTTTATGATTAGTTGAATACTCTAAACCTCGCTTTACTCACTTGTCCAGATTAAAAGACTTTGGATGCTCTTCAATGGTTTTATGGAACCACATGCATTACTGAGTAACCATATATTTCTACACTATATCTGTAATGCACAGTCCATGACAAGTAATACAATCAAAAAATAATTCACATCCATTCAGACCAGGATGGTCTTCACCTAATCACACCCTTGGAAATGTCTTCATCATTAACCATGTAGGCAAAGAAGGCTGTCTAGTTGAATATACAGTAATGAATAGTTTAAGTAAGCACATGTTCAAACAACAGCAGCCAGTGTTTTGTTCACTGCAATTTAAGGCTCATTTTAACAATTGTGGGAATGTGAAACAAACTACCAAGCCATGTACTGGAAGCAGAAACCTTGATAACCTTTAAGAAGTATCTGGATGAGATATTGGGACAGCTTAGCTATAAGCTAAACAAGCAAGCTTGATTGACTGAAAGGTTTCATCTTGTTTGTCAATTTTTTGATGTTGTTATGTTCATATGGTGTCCCTCTTGGTCCCTGGTAAAAACTCCTGTGCCTTTGACTATCCTTAAACCTGCCTGGGGCTTCTCCTTGGGAGCAACTGTAAGACAGGAGTGAGAGAGAGGCCTTACTGACTTTAGATTAAGCCCCCTACTATAAAACTAAATTGTACATCCAATTATAATTTCATCTTTAAGCATCAAAGTTATACTCTGCTTCACAAGAGAAAGTTTCTATCATTATGGCCTTGTCTGATTAAACATAAATAATGAATTTTATCTCTGTGTTTTCTTAACCTTTGCCAATTCCAGTTCAGGGCTGTAAGGATATACAACCTACCTTAAAAGACTCTGGTACAAAATAAGAACCAAACTCAGTTGGGCCAGCAATTTTTCAAAGAGTACAGCCACTAACAAAAGAACAAGTTCAGGAATTCACTTTTGCAAAATACCGTCAAGTCAAGATTTAAGAACCCCAAAATCCTTCTGTCTGCTACAGTACATAGTGACTACTTTACATATCTGTGGTTTTCAGTGTGAAGAAAAACATTCTTACATTGTGCAAAATTTACTCTCAGATCATCTTCCTTTTATGCCTCTTTGTTCTACTTATTATTATTATTACTTATTTTAATGCAAGAACATCTACTGTATTAATTCCCTTCCTAATTTTTAGCATTCAAGCCATTGAAATGGTTATAACACCATCTCAATTTACTTGTTTTGCATAATCTAAAGTCTTTCACGCACGAGAGCATTTACCAGAAATGGTTCGTTTTAGGAGTATTTTAGGCACAGAACATGTTTTTGTGATGTCTTGCGCATACCATACATTTGGATTATGCAAACCAAGTAATCTGAGATTTTTCATGGATGTTTTGATATTGTCTCCTGTTGTTCAACCTGGGTTGCCATTAAAGCCCATTGTGTCAGGACTTTTATGATCCACTTTCTCCGTGAAAACATGAGCTTAAAAGTATTTGCCAGCCACCACTACAAGCAACGAATAAGTAACAGATGCAAAAATTCTAGGTTTTGGATACAGTGAAGGCTGTAGAGAAAGACAAATGGGGTAGCTGGCAATGTGAAGTGCACATCCTGTCACATGACAGAATCTCATAACAATGGTTTGATTTTTTGCTTTTTTACTTTCTTAAAACAACTTGGAAATGTTACTTGGCAATATATGTTGTGAAGGAACACATGTATGGATGGGTGTCCTGACTGGGATTGGTACAATTCTCTTAACTGGCCAGGAAGCCAATATGACTGAAAAATGGAAGGGGGCGCAGTCTCGTAAACATATGCCTCCCCAAACCGCTAGATGGCAGCACCCCTATCCTTCAAGACCCATTCCCATAACTGTAAGGCATCATGGGACTTGTAGTGCTGTGAGGCAACCCGGCTTGGGTCCATGGGTGCCACCAGAGGGCACTACAGGAAGTTATGCTCCCTGCGTTAGGGAACTTCTTACTGACCCGGAAAAGTACTTCCATCAGTCTATGCCCTGCCACCGGAAGTACTCCCAGGTCCAAGATAAAAGGAGTCACTCAACCTCACCCAAGTTAAGTTGGAGTCAGGAGGAAGAGGGCAACACTTGTGGGAGGAAGAGGAGTCTGGAAAGGAGTCTAAAGGAGAAGACAGAACAGAGAGGATGCATTGTCCTTGTGTGATCCTTTTCTTGTGTTCATGTCATTTGTGTCTGGGGTTTGAGACTCAGTAGCACCCCCTAGCGTCCACACTGTGTAATCTAAAGATGGGGTTTGATACTCCGTAACATTTTGGATTGAAAGATGGATATTTTCAGTAAGTTTTAAGGCTTTTCTTTATAATGGGACCCTGTTGAAAATGCAGAATGTTATCTTTTAATTCACTTTTCAGACTATCAAAAAGTATTTGATTACTAAAAGAAAAGCTTTGTCAAAAACTAAAATGTGTGATTGTGCTAAAAGCTCATCTTAAAATATACCACATGAATCCCACAATAAAGTTGTAATAAAAAAGACACTGTCTTGTTAACAGTAACATAATGGAAAACTAAAGACTTAAGAAAAAAGTCATCAGTAAGATATAATAAGTGTTCCCTATCCATGACAAGACAGGGTACAATTACAAACAGAAGAGAGTACAAGAAAAAAATTCAATTATATAATAGCCTTTTCCTATTTGTTACTGATGTATTTTTATCTGAATTTCACTATCCACCACCCCTCCCCATAAATTGTAAACTTCATTAATAAATGCATAATCTATTCTTGTTATCCTATGTGATTGCGTTCCGGCAACTGAAATGGAAACCTTGGATATTGAAGCATTGATCCTGTGTTAAAAAATGGGGTTAGGTTTAGTTGTACCCAATTTTCTATACATTTTTGCTACTGTTTATCATAAACACAAACTTTTGTGTTCCAAAACGCAACTGAACTCATCACAATGCTTTTGTGTTTAGCAACAATTGGCAACACTCTTCTATTAGCATGTTGCTTTGCTGTCATTGTTATAATTTAATACATTTATCTGAAAAACAGTGTAAAACACTGAGAACAAATGGAATGTTATGAGAACATGGAGACTTGTTAGCACAACAGAAGCCTACAGCATCCTATTTTTTCTACTGCGCATGGTGGTGAATTAACACAAGTAGACCGTAGAAATTATGTTATGAAATGGTTTATGTTTTTATACAGGTTGTGGTAGTTAGCCCCAGACACAGACAGACAGACACCAGATGTTGCAAAAACACACGGTTTATTTACAACTAGACGTTAAGCCCTTTACAATAACAAGCGCTAGAACAGTAGTCCATAAACATTAGTAGGAACAGTCTATATTAAATGGCAAGGGACCTTTTACCTCATTAAATTTTTTCCGTAAAATGCCTGTAATTTTCTCTGACAGTAATACTGGCTTCGCTGTCCGTAATATGCGTTTAATTTTCTGTCACAACAGTGGGCAATCAGCAGATTCTCTCCAGCAACTGATGTAATGTGCGTGAAAATAAATCTACTTTTACTTTACACTTCACCGGGTCAAGCTTCTTAATTGCAAATCTGACATCCTCAGAGTGAACACTTGCACAACAATGGGGGAGCTGGTCTCCGCGTCTCAGTACCCGATTGGATTTTTCGTGTTTTCTGTTTTAGGTCTTACCTCATTTACCGAAATCCGATTGGATCTTCCGCGTGATATTTTATAGGTCCCGCCCTCTATGTCTTGTGTGACGCGTCAGGCGGCCTTTGAAGCATCGCACCGTGCCCCACGCATGCGCACTTCACCAGAAGACACACACACACGGACACTGGACGCACACAGGGGTTTTATTAAAGAGGATAGTTTGGCACACAACACAGTGCTCTTGCACCAAACACCTTTATAAGAGTCCTTTTCTCTCTCTCCGGACTTCTCCTGCCACCTTTCCTCCACTCCTCCCGAACTTTGTCTTCTTCCTCTCGACTCTAGCCATCAACTGGAGCAAGGCGGCCTCTTTTATATCCACCCGGATGTGCTCCAGGTGCCCTCTGATGATCTTCATGTCAGAAATAATCTTTAAAACCAGGAAATTAAAAAAAAATCGCCAAAGAGAATACTTTTTTAATCCAATTTGTTTGAGTTTTTTAAGTTTCCCATGATGGTATTCCTTCCAGCAGTTCTTCCGGGTGTGGCAGAAGTGCTGACACCCAAGGCTCCTCAGTCCTCAGGGCGCCCCCTTATGGTGGCCACGGGGCCCAATAGGGTTGAGCTTCCATGCTCGGTTCCCGTGGCCCCCATACAGACCAGGGCGGCCACCCTCTTGTGGCCCAGGGAAGGTATAATCCCTCTTCTGGTCCTTCCAGGTGTCCCGGCTGGGCATAAGCCCCCAGCCGACCGCCACAAGATGAATAAGAGAATCCATAGCAACGAAATCTGTGGATAGCAAGGATTTACTGTATTTGCATATCATAATAAATAATGATGTGATAAATGATTTAAAATATTATCTTAACACTTTAAACCGTATTTTTGAGTGGGGCAGATTGATTTCAATGGTAATGCATTTTGAGGTGATGTATGCTGCAAAGCCACTTCTTGTTTTGTTTTTCATAAGTATTACATATTTCACATGGCATTCAGATCTTCAGTCAAAGCCTGGTTTTAAATAAAATGAATTCTGTCTAACCAAGTTAAGATGTAAGTCCCTAAAATAATTGGTTATGCCACCTTTAACATTAATATTGAAAACAGATGTTTCCTGTTGTTACTGATTTGCCACAAGCCCATTACTTGTTGAACTGCTTCAGTTCCGGTTGCTACATCTCAGTGAGGTTTATGTCTTGACACTGAGTATGGAATTCTAAAACTCTTTTTTTATAATCATTCTGATGTTGACTTGTGTATGTGCTTTACATCATTGTCTCTGAAGTTGTGCTTTAACTTATCCTAAAATTATTGAAAATCAACATGGGGCATTTCAACAAATTTCAAATGAGGACTCAAGTTCTTATTAGTGAGCAGTGGTTTTTGCCTTATTATTCTGTCATTGATTACTTTCTTTCTAACTGAGAAGTCTTAAAGAGTGACCTTAGCTGAATGAAGAAAGAAATTAAATTCATTATATAGTTCTTTGTGGCTTTTTTTTTACCCCTCACTGTCCATTCCTCTGAATATTGACTTCTGTTTCAGATTTAGACAGTATGGCTCAAACAGTGATTTAATGGAGGCTTAAGGCAATAGAAAATGCTTTGTCAACAATTTTAGTCTTTCTTCCAAAGTTTTTAAGTAATTTCTAGTGATCGAGGCATGATGTTGACTGTAGAAAAACAAATGTGATAGGAGGACGGAAACTTTTTCACATAGATTGATGGCTTGATTACTTTGCACTCTATATGAATGAGTTAAATTTACAAAAAGATCTGACAAAATTCACTGTGAAAAATACTGATTTGTTTTTTTACCTCTGACAAGGATAGGTTTAAGTATTTTTAATTATACAAACCTTTATTAACGGTTGGCACTGTCACAGGGCCTTTGTATCATATCTTCTGTTTACTTCAGTGTTGGCTTGATTTTGGATTGCCCATGTTATGGGGTTTATGTTTTCTCATGAGGTTCACAGTGTTCCTTATCTCTTTTTCCCAGTTTACCAACATTTTGATAGGCTGATTGTTTTCTTTAAATATCCCAGCCGGTCTGGCTGGCTGTGTTTTATTGTGCCCTTGCCTGACCTCCCATCTGTTCTTGGTTCCAATCTTGTGCACATTACTGGCTGAGTAGGCCTTAGTAAACAATGCATGCGTAAATCATAACTAATGGAAAATTTTCTATCCAGTAGACTACTTTGCCATGCAACAGGAAATTGTAAAAATGTACAATCAAAACATGTTCAGTCAAAAATATAGGCTATATATAGAAAAGAATTGTATTAATGTGTTCTTCTGTTTCTGAAAGCTCATTTTACTTTGAAATATATTCAATATACACAGCTTTCATTACATAGGTAAGCTAATGTACCTGAATTGTTCTGTTCTCTACAGATTTTTCTCATGGCACTGTCATTTGCATATTTTGCTAAGGCTTTATCTGGAAGTTATATGAAAAGTACAATAACCCAGTTGGAACGGCGCTTTGATATTCCTAGTTATTTGATAGGAGTTGTTGATGGAAGCTTTGAAATTGGTAAGTGGTACTTATTCAAAATTAAATGCCTACTCTTATTAATAAATGTTAAACTTTCTAACATATGATATTTAAAACTATGTGCTGGAATTGAAAAGTATATATAATAAGAAATTACTTAAATAAAGTGTATGTATCCCCAGTTGTGAGTTTCAGGCAGGGGTAATATTGATGACTATAGTAATCATAATGGCCTTTGTGTTTTATTTGATGTAATTCATTTTGAATAATTTCCAGTTATAAATATTGTTACATTTTATCATTTTTCTACTTTTATTTGTTTAAATGTTTTGGACTTTTTAAAAATTAAAAATAGAAATTATGAAGTCGATTATACAGATAGTAAGTTACAAACAAAAACCCCAAAATATGAAGGTATATCTCATTCCCACCCAGATGATATGAGAAAGACAACCAGTACCCATACCTACATCCACATCCTGCCAGAGCATTTGGCTGCTGGGAAATATACCAGCATCCTTAGAAGATGCCAACATACTGAACGACCATTGCCAATCTGACAATCTGGTGACAAGTAGTGGGGTTGGAGTGGGGCACTTAAGAAAAAAAGTGAAACAAGAAACACATAAAAAATCACTTTAAAATTAGTATGAAGGTGATATAATAAAAAAGATCCCATCTGCTTCTGCTCCAAGAAATGTTATAACCCCAGGTGAAGTGGTCTAGTGAATAATGAATGACCAGAGCAGCACCTTCCCTAATGCTGTATAGTGGTAGATGAGTGTTTGTTTTTGTTCTAGAGGGCTCTTAGTGAATCAAGTTACAGAATAAAGTTTGCCAAATTACTGTGTTTTGTGTTTGTTTTTATGCAAGGTGGGTTTTGAATTGAATGGGTAATTAGGAGTTCCTTTTCATTCTGAAATGCATGTTTATAGATTTGGGATGGAAACTGGAGCACCAAGTATACAGTAGAAACACAAACTTGGATGGAAAATATACAAACTCCACAAAGAAAGTGGCTGCAGCAGCATTTCAGCTAATCATGGTGTCACCTTAACTTATCAAAATATATTTTTTTCTATGTGCAATGATAATAATAAGTTGCCTAATCAGCCCCATGTTCCTGTTGTTCCCATTTCACAAATTTTAAAGTTTAAATATAGTTTTATAGTGATGAATAAAAATAAAGAGTAATAAGAGTGCAAATTCTGTTTTTGCTTCAGTTAGCATCAAACTAATTTTTTGAATATTAAATAACATTTTTTGTGTTTACATTACAAATTGTATTTTAAATAATGGTATAAAAATGATTAAAAGAATCAATTATTATGTCTCTCTAGGCAATTTACTGGTGATTGCTTTTGTAAGTTATTTCGGGGCAAAGATGCATAGACCAAAAATTATTGGAGCTGGTTGTCTTCTAATGGCCATTGGAACATTTTTAATTGCAATGCCCCATTTCTTAATTGGCCGGTAAGTACAATTTAATTTATGGTGTAATTAATTGAAGAAAGTAACAAGTAGTGTAATTTTTTAATCAAACAATCTGAAAAGGCAAGGGAAACATGGGAGAAATAGACCATTTGGACATTTTTCACTTTCACAGTGTTGGCCATGTTTTATTCTGATCCGTTATGTGTGTTGTACCTGCTATGACAATGAAGGAGAGTAATTAATTTAATGTAAAAAAAAAAAAATACTGCTAGTTCTAGGCTGTTAGATGCACTTGGTATGTGCATAAAATAAATAGTAGGCAGGTCTTACTTCACTCTCACAGCCCTTTGTAGTTATTTCTCTAATGTTCCCAGCCTTACAGAGTCTCATAATTCTTTTAACATGTCCATGGTTTAACAAAAATGTTCCTCCTACTTTATATAAACTATCATTAAGTAGATCTTTGATCTATACAGTATTGTACCACTATTTAGAAAAATTATTTTGCTAGATTAAATGCCTTTAATTACTTGTTTTTGATAAATATATATTATTATCTTAAGGTTTATTTTTTTCAATTTTTTTCCTATAATTTGTGGGAAAAATATTTTTGTCCATTATATATAGTAAAATCTGTTTAATTCAGGTCAGGTCTGTTCTATTAACTATTTGAAAAACATGCAATCATAGTATTATTTATTATAGTTGGAGAGCAGGAATGCTTAGCTCCTGAATGAGGCATGCGATCCTCTGACAGAATGATATTTAGGTTTCTATAAAATCTTACAAAGTAACATTTTTAACTATAGTGATAAAAAATTAAGTTAAAAAGTCTATTTTTTGGTGTAAACTACATTTCTGTTTCAGGTACGTGTTGACTATCAAGGCAATGGAAGCATTGGCTCTATCATAACTAGACTCTTTAATTTTTTAATTTGAAAATAGCAAATCTTGGTCAGGTTTTGATAAATTGTTATAAATTTCAAACCTAACCGTTTTTTTTCTTGTGGCTTCCATCCCTGCCATAAATCCAGGTTTAGTTTTAGTTACAAGAAATTTAAGATGAATGTAAAACAAATGACAACATATTCTGTAAAAGAAACCTCCACTTTTCTGAAGAAGAGTGTGTTCTTCTTTTAGATGAAAATTGAGTTTTGTTGTTTACTAAGACCCACAAAAGCCTTTTTAATAGTGAAGTAAGACAAAAGTGGGGTGAGACAGTAAAGAGAATAGGTTTGCATATCACAACCTAACTTTACTCTCTTTTTACACACATAGACATCACTTGTGCACACTTTTGGCAATTTTAAGTTGTTTCTGTATATATTTAACTTGGGGGATTTGCCCCCTGCTCACTTCATTCGCCAATCCTCCCGGTCTGCGCTACGTGGCAGCCACTTTGTGTTGTGAAGAGGGGGGCTGAACGCACCCCAAGGAGACGTGGTTGCTCCTATAAAACCCCCTCTTAAACGGTGATACAGTGGGAAACAAATACAGTTTTTTTTTTTTTTTACCTCCTTTTGCTCGATCAGCTACTGGCTTGCTACTGCTGTCGTGCTGCGTGATCTGCATCTTGCGTGGCGCTTCAAACATTTAAAAGCCTGTACAGCAGCTGTCCTACTCTTTGTGTTTTATTTCCGGCCTCGGCGTGGTTAAATCTCTTGGCACAAAGTCTTGTCTCGCGGGACATGAGTTCTTGATATTTTTTAGCTTATAATTTAAAAATTGAATAAGAATCTGAAACTCTAATAACATCACATTAAAGTTTGATAAATTCTGAAAAGAATGATACCAAACATATATATGTAGGTTTTAAAATAGGCCTGATTTAAAGCGTGACAAAAAACATCACATAAAATCATTGCACAAAATCATTGCAGTTTTAGGCTTAAGATTTTATATATATATAGAGTAGATTTATCTAATCTGCAGTTTTTCCACAGTCCTTAAATTACGTAAATTAATTTAATTATGTATTTTTGAAAATTCCCTCACTTCTTCAGATAGTACAAATTGCACTTATTACTTAAATATATAGGGAATAACTCAAATACAATGAAGTGCAAAAATATTTTACTTAGAAAATAGTGTACAAGACAAAATAAGTATGTAGAAATGCTAGTGTTAATGCTCTGCCTAGATTCCACTCCAGCCTGATATACACCATTTGACATAAGAATAAGAAGTTTTGCATTTCTAACCTCCATTACCCCTTACTCTTCTTTAATAGCATTGTTGTGCAGCATTGCACATATAGCTATCACGGTGAAGCAAGGTTAAGGTGAAATTTGTATTCCACCTGACGATATGTGAAAACATTTGGAGCACATTTTCAGTATAGCTTGACATATACATAGTGTTTCAACATGGTAGTGGTTTGTTGACTTGCTATGTTGTATTATTCTTTAGTCACCATCTTGTTTAGTTAGAGATGTCAACAGATATGCATGAGGAGGATAAATATCATTCAGTTGTTGACCACCAACATACTTGTGATTTCTCACCTGTTAACTGACACTGCCAAATTGGCCCTCAGATGAAGGCATACTAGGTTCTCCTAGGCTAGTGCGATTGTCAGGGAGGTGGTTCTCCCTTGGTGAACTGAACTCAATTTTGGTGTGTTGGTCCCCCTCGGGAACTCGAGTATGATCGTCCAAGCAACAAGCCACTTTGTGAACCACTGTCATTTTAGACAATCGCAAGTCGTGACCCAGTGATTGAGAAACACTGTCCAAGGCACTTTTCCCACAGTATCTGTTACAAAACCTTAGTGATTACAGATTGCAGATCAGCTGTATGTTCAATACAGCAAACCACTGGAGCAGTTGTGATTGGGTGCCATGAGGCTCGGGGTATGAAAGGATATTAACTACAGCCTAATAATTTAACTTAAATAATGTGTACGTGTTGGGCTCATAAGATGGTAATTGGAGATACAAACTTACAATTCAGTGGATAGTCTTATGAGTAGGTTTTCTTTATTGCAACCATACTGTCTCTCACCAAACATAACAATTCTTATTCTTCATAACCAATTCCAATACATAAAATGTCTCCATGAATGTAAAGCAACCACAGAACACAGATTCTTCATAACACTTGAAGAACATCGAAATAGTACTGTATTAGCTTCTAAATTTTGCAATTATTAATAGTACACATAATTTACATTTAATTCAAAGTATATTAAATATTTTCATACAATTATATTAATGCAATTAATCATGAACAATTATATAATGTTCAGTAGAAATCTTCATATTCTAAATGTTCAGGTAACTGTTATGATGTGAATTTCATGTACGCTGTCTGGCAACTGCCATCTTGCTAGAGCTGGTGGAAGAGGTAGACAGTTTAAAAAGTATTTCTTGACTAACAGCTGGGTCTGGAAGCCCTACATTATGATGGATTTTGTGTGCTATTTACAGTGCATCCGGAAAGTATTCACAGCGCATCACTTTTTCCATATTTTGTTATGTTACAGCCTTATTCCAAAATGGATTAAATTCATTTTTTCCTCAGAATTCTACACACAACACCCCATAATGGCAACGTGAAAAAAGTTTACTTCAGGTTTTTGCAAATTTATTAAAAGTAAAAAAGCTGAGAAATCACATGTACGTAAGTATTCACAGCCTTTGCTCAATACTTTGTCGATGCACCTTTGGCAGCAATTACAGCCTCAAGTCATTTTGAATATGATGCCACAAGCTTGGCACACCTATCCTTGGCCAGTTTTGCCCATTCCTCTTTGCAGCACCTCTCAAGCTCCATCAGGTTGGATGGGAAGCGTCGGTGCACAGCCATTTTAAGATCCCTCCAGAGATGTTCAATCGGATTCAAGTCTGGGCTCTGGCTGGGCCACTCAAGGACATTCACAGAGTTGTCCTGAAGCCACTCCTTTGATATCTTGGCTGTGTGCTTAGGGTCGTTGTCCTGCTGAAAGATGAACCGTCGCCCCAGTCTGAGGTCAAGAGCGCTCTGGAGCAGGTTTTCATCCAGGATGTCTCTGTACATTGCTGCAGTCATCTTTCCCTTTATCCTGACTAGTCTCCCAGTCCCTGCCGCTGAAAAACATCCCCACAGCATGATGCTACCACCACCATGCTTCACTGTAGGGATGGTATTGGCCTGGTGATGAGCGGTGCCTGGTTTCCTCCAAACGTGACACCTGGCATTGACACCAGAGACTTCAATCTTTGCCTCATCAGACCAGAGAATTTTCTTTCTCATGGTCTGAGAGACCTTCAGGTGCCTTTTGGCAAACTCCAGGCAGGCTGCCATGTGCCTTTTACTAAGGAGTGGCTTCCGTCTGGCCACTCTACCATACAGGCCTGATTGGTGGATTGCTGCAGAGATGGTTGTCCTTCTGAAAGGTTCTCCTCTCTCCACAGAGGACCTCTGTAGCTCTGACAGAGTGATCATCGGGTTCTTGGTCAACTCCCTGACTAAGGCCCTTCTCCCCCGATCGCTCAGTTTAGATGGCTGGCCAGCTCTAGGAAGAGTCCTGGTGGTTTTGAACTTCTTCCACTTACGGATGATGGAGGCCACTGTGCTCATTGGGACCTTCAAAGCAGCAGAAATTTTTCTGTAACCTTCCCCAGATTTGTGCCTCGAGACAATCCTGTGTTGGAGGTCTACAGACTATTCCTTTGACTTCATGCTTGGTTTGTGCTCTGACATGAACTGTCACTGTGGGACCTTATATAGACAGGTGTGTGTCTTTCCAAATCATGTCTAATCAACTGAATTTACCACAGGTGGACTCCAATTAAGCTGCAGAAACATCTCAAGGATGATCAGGGGAAACAGGATGCAACTGAGATCAATTTTGAGCTTCATGGCAAAGGCTGTGAATACTTACGTACATATGCTTTCTCAATTTTTTCATTTTTAATAAATTTGCAAAAACCTCAAGTAAACTTTTTTCACGTTGTCATTATGGGGTGTTGTGTATAGAATTCTGAGGAAAAAAATGAATTTAATCCATTTTGGAATAAGGCTGTAACATAACAAAATGTGGAAAAAGTGATGCGCTGTGAATACTTTCCAGATGCACTGAATTTACACACATTGTGAGAACCTTATAAATTAATGTTTGATCTAAATTTTAGGGTGTTAATATCATTATAGAGCTATTGTGAAACTTGCCCCTGATCTTTGTGAACATCACCTGTTCTCATTGAATCCTAGCTTTTCAGATTAGACATTTGTGTGGTCCTAAACCAAGTGAAAAATTATATGAATGTCATCTGCATTTGACTACTTGAATCTGAAACATATGTAAATGTTGACATCCTAAATAATTTTACATCAATGATAATGCAACGTTTCAGCTTTTAAGATAAAAAATCAAATACAATTCATTGTGCCAAGGGAAAGAAAGCAAAATTGCTGACTTAATAACATTTGTGGAGACTATCACGAGCAATCACAGCCCAATTGCTACATTGTTTTCTGATGGAAATGGAATTGGCAGATATTGGCAGTAATAAATTGAATGTCCCCTTCTTAAACTTGTTAATCTACTGTATCCAAAGACTCCATATTTTACAAATAGCAGCCTTAGCTCCTCTCTTGTGCTCATGGGTTTTTATGGGCAGATATGTCGGTGATAATTGTACTCAAAGCAACAGCTATGCTTTTTTTTTATTATGTGCCTTTCTTCCTTGCTGTTAAGAGCTGATAATTTCAATGACATCCTGCACTGAAAACAATGTTAAGGAGTACAGCAGCCAGCCTGCTATTGGTTTTCAATTTTTTCTGTTAGGTCACATCAGTCTGACAGAAAACTTCATTCAATTTCGCTTTTCCTTTTCACTTTCAGGCACATTGAAAGAACTGTACACACACACACTAATGTCAGATTTAAAACATTTATAGAATTAATATGAACATACAAAAAATCGTATATGAACCAGAAATTCAGATATTACCATTACAGTGGTTTACTAGAGTTGCATATTATTAACATGTATTGTTTTGTTTTAATACGTCTGGTTGAAACTAGGTCACCAAGTGTGTAAATCTGTGTTATACTGCATGCATGAGCTCTTATGTGGTGTTTTTTTCTGAGCTTCTTATCCTTGTGGAGTGTACTGTATATGTGTCTAATGGTAAACAGACTAATCAGAGCTATTTATACACAGGCGGCCTAATTTATGTAGCCTGTGTCCAGTGGGCTGCCATAGTACTTACATTACCTGTAAAACAAGTGTCCCGATCTGTCCCTTCCCAAATCAGTCATGGGTGAGCTCTCTCAAGTGCAAAGGCATATTGTGTACTGTGTTTTAGGTTAATGTGTGTGTGTGTGCAAAAGTGATGACTGTGATAGTGATTAGTTATTTATCCAGATTTGGTTTTTGCCCTAATAAGTTCCAGAACTCCCAAACCTGAAACAGGGACTCATTGGGATCAATAATGGCTAGATGGATTAGCTTTATACTGATAAAATCACCGGATTTTACATTGATGAAAGAGAACTAAAAAGATTACCGGAATAAATCCCAAATGTCAAGTTTCCATGTTAGGTATTTAATCTCCCTGTGGCACAAGTTCTAAATAATGTGTTGTTTGTTTTGATAGTATAGTATGTTTGAACAGTGTTCACAAAATTATAAACTTTTTTTGTGTGATTTAATTTGTTTTGTCCTATATTTCTAATTTAATTTACAGTCAGCACTAAAATATTCTTCCGTTTATGTTTGTAATATATCTTGACAGCAGCTTCCTCTTTTATATGATTCATAACTTGAATATGCTTTACTTTTATTCAGTCTTTCCTCAGATATATCTCATTATGTATCTCAACTTTGGGCTTTCTGTCAAGAAAACCACTGAATAGACTAATTCTGTTCCTTTTCACCTTGAATGTCATCATCTTTTAACGGTTTCATACATTCTGCTTGTATATCTTTTCTTTCTGTTAATACTTTTAAGCTATGGATAAAGCACATTGCTATTTTAAGATTCTAATTTATGGTATAAACACATTTTCTTTACTTCTTTTTGAACAGTGCACACCTTTTTTCTAGTATTTTTGGTTCAGTGACAATGCATTTTTTATGCCATGAAGAAATGAATTCTGTTTATATTCTGTACTATTCTTAGGACTTTTTAAACCATGAATGTCATTTGATATTACGCTTGACATATTGTTTGTCACATCTTTCCCTGAAGTCATATGTTTACCTTGCAAACTGATACGTTCTCCTCTCTGATTTGACAAACCATAGAAAACACTTCATAATATTAAAATATATGTATATATAAACCTATACAATTACATTTTAATTTCCAACAATGTCTAATTTTCATATACACTTAATTATTTATGTTAATGAATGCACATATAAGTCCAGTTGTACTATTTTCAAAAGCAAAATTTTGCAATTTCATTAGGCATTGAAAACTTTTTGTGTGAGATTTTGAGAATGTTTACATTTTGACTATTTTAATCCTGAAATAACCTCTTAAGTTGACTGCAAAGCCTTTATCAGTTTGTTAGGTGCCCTCCCATTTATCGGGGCAGAATTGGAAAAAAAAGGGGATTCTGTTCCAAACATATGAGGTCAAAATAAACCCCTTGGGATGCAATACACATGTGTCAACGCTTCTTCCATTCCTGAAAACATTTCCTGTACTTGTCTTTTGTTGTTTCGTCTAGTGCCTTTGGTGATTTTTTTTTCTTAATTTCTTCCCCAGTTGTAAATTGCCTTCCATACAGTCATGAACTTAATTTTGTGAAAAAAAAAGGTCTCAGAAAGTGACATATGGAGAATTCGAGAGTGCAAACCAACAACCACATTGTTTTGGTCAAAAACTGACTGACAATGCAATGTGTGCTGGTGCACTATCATGGTGCAGTGTATACGCAGGAGTGCTGTCATGGTGCAAAATGGAGTTTTGCATGCCCCACTGTTTTTTTCCTGATGCTTTCCTGCAGATGCCTCGCAGTTCAGTGAAATGTTGCTGATTAAAAGTCTACTTACTGGGAAACTCTTTATTAACAAGTTCATTAATGTCAAAAAAATTATCATCATTGTTTTGATGTTCCATATGACTTGATGTGCTTTTATTTTGGCTTGGAGAAAAAAAAATCGCAGAAGTCATGCATATAACTGTAGAATGGGTGGGAGTGAACTGAATTTAATTTGTTAAGTTTGACTTGTTTGTATGGTTTTAATAAATTTAATAAAAAAGAATAAATGACAGAAATAAGCATTCAATCATCTCATCACAATG
Source organism: Erpetoichthys calabaricus (assembly GCF_900747795.2). NCBI lineage: Eukaryota > Metazoa > Chordata > Cladistia > Polypteriformes > Polypteridae > Erpetoichthys > Erpetoichthys calabaricus. The sequence goes on from NC_041394.2 coordinate 149,577,477, forward strand.
CCTCTTGGCAGACTGATTAGCAAGACTGCAGGCATACAATACCTAGTAGTATAGTTGATAACTACACCTTTACTCCCGTGGTATTGACCGATTCCGGGAATTTTTAGTCCCCCCCTTGTACAGTGTAAGAAAACGGTAAGGGAAGCATGACAACTTTCTGCTCAGATATAGCTGAAACTTAAAAAACCTCAATGTATAGTGGAAAAGCTCCAGTATATTTATCAAGAAATATTTTTCAACAAGGGTGGCATGCTAGTGAAGTTTTTAGTGTTGTTGCTTCACAAAGCAATTGTTATGGGATAGAATCATTTGCCCAGTTGTCATTAGCTAAGTTTCCATCCAGTTTTTTGCGACGTTTTGTTATCGACAAATAGAATATACGTAAAAAAAATGTGCGAAATTTGCTGTCTCCAGCCTGTTTCCATCCAACTGGCTTTTTATCGATAAAATGGTGTGCGTGATGACGTCATCCCCCCCAAAACGAACTGTCGCATAAGTTTTGTTGTATCGCGAAAAAAATCTGCCCTTGAGCTGTTTCCATACATAATTTTGTGTATGTCACAAATTATCTACCTTTTGTTTTCCACGTTACACCCCCTCCACTAAACAAAGAAACAAAGAAATGGAGAGATTATTCAGACAGTTTTTTGAAATTTGTCAGCTTACTGTTATTTCAGTTTCACAAATAATTGGAATTGTACATAATATCCGAAGACGACAGCAGAATGAAGCAGTTGCTGGTCTGATAGCCCTAGAGATCGAAGAAAGTACCCCAGTGCGACGAAACCCACGGGTATGGGAGAGACGATGGAATAAGACCTTCTGGGAGGAGGTGGTGGAGAGACACTTCACAGAAAATCTCTGGCTGCAACATTTTAGAATGACACGGCCGACGTTTGAGATGTTGTGTGGATTCATCAGTCCTGATGTTGCACCCATCACAGGTTGCCACCGACCACCAGTTCCAACCCAAAAGCGGATTGCCATCTCCCTTTACAAGCTGGCAACCTGCGCCGAGTATAGAGTAGTTGGAGAAACTTTCGGGGTTAGTAAAACTACCATCCATCGATGTGTAGATGCTGTGTGCACCGCTATTAAATAAAAATTAATGCGGCATTATATCAGACTTCCGACTGTAGCGGAGGCCAATGAAATTGCATACCACAATTTCTTGGTGCATCTTGTGCCACAGATTTACGGTGCGCTGGATGGCACGCATGTGCCTATTCTTCCCCCGATGGAAGGCTACCGCGATTACATTAATCGCAAAGGGTGGCCATCTATTGTTCTCCAGGCCCTTGTTGATGACAGGTGCATGATACGAGACATTTGCGTTGCCACTCCTGGAAGTGCCCATGATGCAGCTGTGTTTGGAGCATCGGATCTGTACAGGTGAGCCTACCTTTCAACATCCCTTCTCAGTGCGATAACAACTGAATTAGTACTGTAACCTGCTTCCCTTAAGGTTTTTAATTAAAACTGAAATTTGAATTAATACAAAATAACAACATTTAATCAAAAAAAACTCTCTTCATCAGACCATGCGAACCGCTCCGCCATTCTCGTTTTGATTGCACGTGATGAAAATGTGACACATTTATTTGCGTTAAAGCCCTTTTTTCTGACAAAAAGTGTTTCCAATGTAGTTTTTGCGACATCTGAAGTATCGATATGGAATTTATGCGCTAAAGTTAAACGGAAAAATATTATGTCGACATGTACAACATTTTATCGATAATTAGCATTTCCATCAGCTATATCGGTAAAAAAATTTGAAGGGCTAAATATTTTTTCGAAAAAACTCCTTGGATGGAAACCTGGCTACAGTCTGTGTGGAGTTTGTACAATGAATACTTTCCCTGTTTTGTATGGGTTTTGCTCCAGGTATTTTCAGTCATAAAATAGCTCAGTTACTGTAACAGCCAGAGGACCTCTGATTAAACTACATAAATGAATGGAAACACAAAAAATAAAATAATTTGGGACAAAGGTATATAATTGACCTAGCAAATCTAAAGGGTCACTAGGTGTTTTATTGTTTTATCATGTATATGCTTTTTGGGACACCTCTCCTTAAAACATAAACCTCATTTCAGATGTGTAGATTCGTTTTAGCCAGCTTCTGTAGCCGAGGATCAGACCGCCAAGGTCCCCGCCTTCGGCCGCCACCCAACTCACACTGCACCTGACCTCCTTGGCCCCTCCCATAGGTGGTGAGCCCATGGGAAGGGGGACCCACGTTGCCTCTTCGGGCTGTGCCCGGCCGAGCCCCATGGGTGCAAGCCCAGCCACCAGGCACTCGCCATCGAGCCCCACCTCCAGGCCTAGCTCCAGAGGGGAGCCCCGGTAACCCACGTCCGGGCGAGGGAAAACGCAGTCCAAATTTTTTGTTCATCATAGAAGGTCTTTTTGGCACCAGGACACCCTAGGCCTCAGTTCGATGATGACTTTGTGGTCGTGTCGTCGGACTTGCGGCCACATGTCTTGGACACTTGGGTGAAGAGAGGGGCGGAGCTATGAACTGATCACCACCTGGTGGTGAGTTGGCTTCGATGGTGGGGGAGGATGCCGGTCAGGCTTGGTAGGCCCAAACGTGTTGTGAGGGACTGCTGGGAACGTCTGGCAGAGCCCCTTGTCAGAAGTAGCTTCAACTCCCACCTCCGGCAGAACTTCGACCACGTCCCGAGGGAGGTGGGGGACATTGAGTCCGAATGGGCCATGTTCCGTGCCTCTATTGTTGAGGCGGCTGACCAGAGCATGTGGCCGTAAGGTGGTCGGTGCCTGTCGTGGCGGCAATCCCCAAACCCGTTGGTGGACACCGGCGGTGAGGGATGCTGTCAAGCTGAAGAAGGAGTCCTACCGGTCCCTTTTGTCCTGTGGGACTCTGGAGGCAGCTAATAGGTACCGGCAGGCCAAGCGGAATGCGGCTTCGGTGGTTGCTGAGGCAAAAACTCGGGCATGGGAGGAGTTTGGGGAGGCCATGGAGAACGACTTTCGGACGGCTTTGAGGAGATTCTGGTCCACCGTCCGGCGTCTCAGGAGGGGGAAGCAGTGCAGTGTCAACACTGTATATGGTGGGGATGGTGCGCTGCAGACCTTGACTCGGGATGTTGTGGGTCAAAGGGGGGAGTACTTCGAACACCTCCTCAATCCCACTAACATGCCTTCCAATGAGGAAGCAGAGCCTGGGGACTCAGAGGTGGGCTCCCCCATCTCTGGGACTGAGGTCACCGAGGTGGTCAAAAAACTCCTTGGTGGCAGGGCCCCGGGGGTGGATGAGATACGCCCGGAGTTCCTCAAGGCTCTGGATGTTGTAGGGCTGTCTTGGTTGACACGTCTCTGCAACATCGCATGGACATCAGGGACAGTGCCTCTGGATTGGCAGACCGGGGTGGTGGTCCCCCTCTTTAAGAAGGGGAACCGGAGGGTGTATTCCAACTACAGAGGGATCACACTCCTCAGCCTCCCTGGAAAAGTCTATTCGGGGGTCCTGGAGAGGAGGATCCGTCGGATAGTCGAACCTCGGATTCAGGAGGAACAGTGTAGTTTTCGTCCTGGTCGCGGAACAGTGGACCAGCTCTACACCCTTAGCAGAGTCCTGGAGGGTGCATGGGAGTTCGCCCAACCAGTCTACATGTGTTTCGTGGACTTGGAAAAGGCATTCGACCGTGTCCATCAGGGAATCCTGTGGGGGGTGCTCTGGGAGTATGGGGTACCAGACCCCCTGATAAGGGCTGTTCGGTCCCTGTACAACCAGTGTCAGAGCTTGGTCCGCATTGCCGGCAGTAAGTCAAACCCATTTCCAGTGAGAGTTGGACTCCGCCAGGGCTGCCCTTTGTCACCGATTCTGTTCATAACTTTTATGGACAGAATTTCTAGGCGCAGCCAGGGTGTTGAGGGGTTCTGGTTTGGTGGACTCAGGATTGGGTCACTGCTTTTTGCAGATGATGTTGTCCTGTTTGCTTCATCAGGCCGTGATCTTCAGCTCTTTCTGGATCGGTTCACAGCTGAGTGTGAAGCGGCTGGGATGGGAATCAGCACCTCCAAATCCGAGACCATGGTCCTCAGCCGGAAAAGGGTGGAGTGCCCTCTCAGGATTGGGAGCGAGATCCTGCCTCAAGTGGAGGAGTTCAAGTATCTCGGGGTCTTGTTCACGAGTGAGGGAAGAATGGAGCGTGAGATCGACAGGCGGATCAGTGCGGCGTCCGCAGTGATGCGGGCTCTGCATCGGTCTGTTGTGGTGAAAAAGGAGCTGAGCCGTAAGGCAAAGCTCACAATTTACCAGTCGATGTATGTTCCTACCCTCACCTATGGTCATGAGCTATGGGTAGTGACCGAAAGAACGAGATCACGAATACAAGCGACTGAAATGAGTTTCCTCCGCAGGGTGTCTGGGCTCTCCCTTAAAGACAGGGTGAGAAGCTCAGTCATCCGGGAGGGGCTCAGAGTAGAGCCGCTGCTCCTCCGCATTGAGAGGAGTCAGATGAGGTGGCTCGGGCATCTGATTAGGATGCCTCCTGGACGCCTCCCTGGTGAGGTGTTCCGGGCACGTCCAACCGGGAGGAGGCCCCGGGGAAGACCCAGGACACACTGGAGAGACTATGTCTCACGGCTGGCCTGGGAACGCCTTGGGATTCCCCCGGAAGAGCTAGAAGAAGTGGCTGGAGAGAGGGAAGTCTGGGCATCTCTGCTCAAGCTGCTGCCCCCACAACCCGACCTCGGATAAGCGGAAGAAAATGGATGGATGGAGATTCGTTTTAATATGGATTGAACAGTATAATGTTTAATTCTCTTTCACTGCTTGCCTATTCTAATGATTATCAAACTTCTGGGATATACAACAGTTGCAATACACTGGCACTCAGGATTCTAGTTCACTACCTTGCTGTCAGTAGTTCCTTTTGACTATTCCTATGTATGGTTGTCACTGTAGCCTTCCTGTTGGGATAGTTCTCTCTCCTTCACCCCTGATTCACCTAGATGAGGAAGGAACTTGCTTCCAGTCTTCAGTGGTAAAATGGAGCAAATGTGCAGGCAGAAAAGCAGGCTTTAATAAAGTTTAATCTTCAACTATTTTTATAATCGATAGTTCCATAAACAAAGGCAAAACAAACATGGGGATGTTCACCATAGAACGTGGTACTGCTAGATGTTTAGTTTCTCCAGACAGCTCCTTTCTTGTGTTGCCTGATGTGTCAGCAGTAACTCATAGCATTCTTGGTTTGTCTTTCCCCTTCCTCACTTCTTCATTTCTGTTTCTAAGTAGCACTTTTACTGATCTTATAAAGTCTCTTTGCCATTATCTAAGTTTCATAAAATGAAATCATGTTTTCAAAATCAGCAGCTTTGGCACACACTTCTGACATCATAAATGGGAGCCAATAGCATATAGCAGCATGTTTGTATAACTTAGAAACAGCTCATGAAAAAATATGTACATTATGGCATTTAATGTAAAATGTAAGGTAAATACTGTATATATATATAGTAGTAGTAATTGTACACTTCAAGCCCTTTTGTTTTTCTCGTGGGATGGCCAACACAGTTATCATGATAGTACATACAGGAACAAAGAAATTTATAGAATACTAATAATTTTCTTGTGAATTTGAGTGATAATTTAAACTCAGAAAATGTCCAATGTTTTCCTATTTCATATATCATAATTTATTTTAATGGTTATCGTCATTCTTTTTAAGTGTCAGTATAATAGTTCTATTCTGGTAGGTTTTACCGAACGTGAGCTTTAAATTGCATGGGATCCATTTTCAGTACTGGTGTTCAGTTTTTACAGTCATAAACTTCTTTGTTTTCTGACAAGGGTGTAGAAATAATTTTCCAAGCATAAGCTGAATTAGAGAGTGATGTCAGCAAACAAATCTGTTCTCTTGCAAAACCCACAAGTTCTACTGAGATGTAGTACTGCCACAGACAGTACATTAGCATCAGAATTCAAGTTTTTTTTTAAAACAGTTTATTACTTGTTATGTAGAATATAGGGAGTTTTGGGGTTAAAAGCTATATCAAATACTTAAAATTACCTGAATGTTTTTAACAACATCTATATATGTAATTCACTAAGCCGGAAAACAAGTAGCCACCCATGGAAAGCACACCGGAAGGGGCGTGGATTCACTAAGCCACCGACAAGTAAGCCACCAATGGCGCACGCAGGAAGGAACCACGCCCACCAACTCTAAGACCATTGGATTATGACGACAACTCGCAGAGCCACGGCAACCAACTCGGACGCGTCGACTGGGAAAAAACGCCGTCATTTATCTTCATCTGGGCTACAGTACACATGCACCTCTGAGCCACGTTGACTTTTTCGCTTACGACGCACGACCGCATGCACCATAGCAAACTGTTTTACACGCTACATGCAGCAATTCGTTTCCGCGACAAACATGCATCTTCTTAGATGGTCCTGCAGGAACAGGGAAAACATTTCCCGCCCACCAATGCAGGACCATGTAAAAAGAGGCATGTTTGTCGCGGATGTCAATTGCTGAATGCAGCGTCTAAAACAGTTAATAGGCTGCAACAAAATTATGAAAGTACGGGCGCATTTTTTCACACAAGCTGTGTGTGGGTGGGTTGGTGTTAGTTAGTTAATTAGTTCCTCGAAGGATTTCAACATTTAATATGCACAAGCGGTAATACTACAAAAGCAGCCCAAACCAGAAAAGACGACTGGCAAAAAAATGGCCGACAAATTAAACACGTGTGCATTGTACTTACTGAAAGCAGCGTTACGGATTTTGCAAATGTTCATTTTTTCCCTCTGCTTAAAAACATTTAAAAAGCGGCGTGATTATGCAACGTATACTACGCCGCGGCTTGGTATGCAGCATTTATAACAGTTTGTTTGTCGCGGATAATTTACCTTTTACTATATAAACACGTGTGCATTGTACTTACTGAAAGCAGCGTTACGGATTTTGCAAATGTTCATCATATATAATCCACCAAGTCGTCCGACCGTGCGGGTGCATTTTTTCACACAAACTGTGTGGGTGGGTTGGTGTTAGTTAGTTAATTAGTTCCTCGAAGGATTTCAACATTTAATATGCACAACCGGGGTTGGTGTTAGTTAATTAGTTCCTCGAAGGATTTTAACATTTAATCATCATCATATATAATCCACCAAGTCGTCCGACCGTGTGATACAAACGACAGAGCACCGCCCAAGAACTCGAACCGCTAGAGAGACACGCCCACCAACTCTAAGAGCACCAATTCTATACGCCTGCCCGCCTGACTATTACCAGCGTTCACCGCAATGTGCTGGAGTGTACAGTAATCCCTCGCTATATCGCGCTGCGCCTTTCGCGGCTTCACTCCATCGCGGATTTTATATGTAAGTATATTTAAATATATATTGCGGATTTTTTGCTGGTTCGCAGATTTCTGCGGACAATGGGTCTTTTAATTTCTGGTACATGCTTCCTCAGTTGGTTTGCCCAGTTGATTTCATACAAGGGACGCTATTGGCAGATGGCTGAGAAGCTACCCAACTTACTTTTCTCTCTCTCTCTCTCTTTCTCTCGCGCTGACTCTTGCACTGACTTTCTCTGATCCTGACCTAGGGGGATTGAGCAGGGGGGCTGTTCGCACACCTAGACGATACGGACGCTCGTCTAAAAATGCTGAAAGATTATCTTCACGTTGCTACCTTCTGTGCAGCTGCTTCCTGAAGCGACATGCTGCACGGTGCTTCGCATACTTAAAAGCTCGAAGTGCACGTATTGATTTTTGCTTGTTTGTTTTTCTCTGTCTCTTTACTCTCTCTCTCTGCTCCTGATGGAGGGGGTGTGAGCTGCCGCCTTCAACGGCTTTGTGCCGCGGTGCTTCGCATACTTAAAAGCCAAACAGCCCTATTGATTTGTTTGCTTTTCTCTATCTCTCTGACATGATCTGCTCCTGACGCGCACTCCTTTGAAGAGGAAGATATGTTTGCATTCTTTTAATTGTGAGACGGAACTGTCATCTCTGTCTTGTCATGGAGCACAGTTTAAACTTTTGAAAAAGAGACAAATGTTTGTTTGCAGTGTTTGAATAACGTTCCTGTCTCTCTACAACCTCCTGTGTTTCTGCGCAAATCTGTGACCCAAGCATGACAATATAAAAATAACCATATAAACATATGGTTTCTACTTTGCGGATTTTCTTATTTCGCGGGTGGCTCTGGAACGCAACCCCCGCGATGGAGGAGGGATTACTGTAAAACCATAACAACTATAATAGTTGTATCAGTTGAACTATCAGACGCTGTCTATATCTAAGAAGATATATAGATACTCATTATATACATATATATATATATATATATATATATATATATATATATATATATATTATATAGATACTCATTCATCCGGCACGCGTCCACCCACGCTCTCAAGGCATTCACAGTGCCTGCTCATATGCTTGAACACAGCAACTCGCCACACACGAATCTTGCTTTATTTGACTCCACACGGGAAACCTCACCCTGCCCGGACACGGAGAGGATTGACAGATTAATAGCTCTTTCTCGAATTGTTCCCCACAAACAAGGAATACCCACTGAGTGCGGGTTATACGCTCCCTCTGAATACGTCCCTGCCCTGTGTACACCCCCCACCCCCCTCCTACTACTGTGGTCGGGTGACTTGGTGGATTATATATACTGTACAAAAGCAGCCGAAACCGCAAAGAACAATGAAAGGACAACGTGGCTCAGAGGTGCACAGACGACAGCGACTCAGGTGAGGAGTTGGGGGCAGCAAGTCTTTGATAGGCTGCAACAAAATGATGAAAGAACCAGCGCATTTTTTTCACACAAGCTGGGTGGGTGGGTCTTACTTAGTGTTAATTAGTTACTCAAAGGATTTCAAGATTTAATATGCACAAGCGGTAACACTGCAAAATAAGCCCAAACCTGAAAAGACGGCTGGCAAATTAAACGCTTGTGCATTGTACTTACTGAACGCACCGTTACGGATTTTGCAAATGTTCACTTTTTCATTCAAAGCGCTATCCACACAGGGAGGAACCAGGAAGCGAACCCAAAATCTTCCACAGTCTCCTTACTGTTAACCAGAGACACTACCACTGCTCTACAAGGCAGAAAATGCAGTTAAAGAATGCACCGGACTCAATTTTATTTTCACTTCTGTTTGGACAACTGTGTTGTTCAGGAAGTGTTCACCCATCAATACATAATTATGCGGCATATGCTACGCCGCGGGTTGGCTAGTATATATAAATCTTTTAAGCTTTTAGGTTCTGTATTTATCATTCTGTCATCTTGGTAAAACAATAAATACCTACTTACCTAGTCTAACTTTTATGGAATTTGTTGTATTGTTTTTCCTTTCTAATATAATTTTGGGTAAAGTTTTCCAAATCAGAACATAATTAGAAATCTGCAAGGAAATCATAAGGTAATTCAACAGCTTATTAACTAAACAGAGGCTGATACTGTAATAATTTTAATTATACCTAAGGACTTATTGAATTAACATTACCTAACAGACCCTGAAGGTAAGACAGCATGCAATGCAAAAGACATCCTGAGAAGGTCTCTATTCCATTATAGTGCCCAAACATGCACAGTCCCAAACTCACACTCACACAGATCCAATAAGGAGTCACTACAGGTTGATTACTACGTGACCCTATCCAACACCCAGTCCATGCAAGTATTGAGCAGAGTAGGAGCAAGAACACACCCGTCGTCACAGCACTTACAGTGCCAGTGTACAGGTCAGCCATGATATTCAGCAACTTTAAGGGGATCGCGCAAAGCCTCAGGGAGTCCCATAGGGCAGCTCGATCAACTGAGTTGAACCTTTTATGAAAACTGACAAAGGCTGCAAAAAATCTGCCGATATTCGCATTTGTGCTCTATGAGAACCCTCAGTGCCAGGATGTGGGCGATGGTAGATGTTTTAGGCGTAAAACCAGACTGTTCTGGGGCCTCATGTATAAATGGCGCGTACACACAAAAATGTTGCGTAAGCCCATTTCCACGCTCAAATCGCGATGTATAAAACCTAAAAGCCACGCACATTTTCACGGTAGCTCAAACCCTGGCGTACGCAAGTTCTCTGCTCGGTTTTGCAAACTGGCAGCACCCAGCGTCAAAGCAGTGCTACTGTTCCAGTGTGGTTTGCCTTTCTTTTTCAGATCCACATCCCTGATGTGGCTTTATAAATACAGTGAAATTAATCACATATTGTTGATTACTTTAAGGCATCTGATTGCAATTAACCTGTAGCAATATAATGGTCCATGGAATGGCCAAACTATTCCAAATACCATAGGTGCTTTAGCATTGTTACTCTCACTGCACCACTCGGAGCAGCTGATTGGAAAGAGAATTATCAATATACAGAATCAAGCACACGCTGCCTCAGCCATTCGCTGTTTGAACTGCTCTCATCCAACAAACACTTCAGAGCCTTTCCTGTACGGACCTCGCGGTTCAGAAACACTTTCATCCCAAGAACTGTAAATGCACTCAATCAATCCATCAAGTGCTCCTTATAGAACTGTTTGTACTTACAAGTACAATTACCTCACTGTAAACTTGCGATACAGTTATAATATTGCACAACCTGCGGCACTTTATAAATCGCATATTTACATATGATGATGATATCATTTTTAAGATGAAATGCATCAAAATATGTTTATTACGTTATACAGATTAAATGTTAACATCATTTAAATAATCTGTATTGTTAATAATTAAACACGTGAGGACACGGTTTCACAGTGCTAGGGTTGAGCGGGCGCCCTGATTGTTCCTGTCTCGCGCTGTATTCTTGCTGGGGCTGGCGCAACACTGTGGAAAGACAGATGGATAGAATAATTAAACATGTACTACGAAGATATTTCAATGTTCCGTAAAAGTTTTGAAGAATCGGCATTCTAAGCTTACAGATGGCTTAACATCTATTACAGAGCTGATTGTGTGGCGATTGGTTACTTAGAGAACGAAAATGAAGGGCAGGAATTGGGGGTTAGTATGTTTGAAAGAGACAGTACTGCTGCAATAAATTATTTCATCAAAGGTCGCGCCCAGCGCAGCAAGCATCTTACAGGAGGCAGGAACAATCTCTGGACAGGGCGCCGGCTCGTCACTATCACTGCGCCACTGTGTTCCCATGTATAATAACATGCTTTAACTCCTATCATCATGAAAATTATATCACGTATACATCTCAGTATTTTAATTATTCAGAGAGCTGTAATATTACGATTATTGTCGGAACTATTGTCGGAGGAAGAGAAAGCCCATTTAAGAAGCGGGTAGTGCACATAGAGCACATAGAAGATCAAATACAAAACAAAGCATTTAACATGCTACTTTAGTTACGATGGGATTTGAGAAATTAGTAAATTAAATGATTTTAAGATGAAGTTTATGATGTTCTACTTTAATGACAAAATAAACTACGTAATTAAAGTGGAAATTTCGAGATTAAAGTTGACATTTCGTGCTTTTTTCACACTGTGTGTCTATTTTTTTTTTTCTCTGTACCCTAATAAGCTTTCATATGACACTCAGACAGTGGGCTTTTCACGGCGACTTTGATATGTGACCGCTTCTTTTTTATTTCGACTTTGCAAACTTGAACTTTCGAGTTTCTCTGACACTCTATGTCACTCGATCAACTTCCTTTTATTATTTATACCACTGTTTAAACCAACAAATAGAAAGTTTTTCCTTGCCTCCACTTGGTATTCACTGAAATTCTTCTATTTTCCCCTGTGTTTTTGCCATTGTCTTTTCACAGAAGGCTGAGCTTTTGGGCTATTTATATTGATTTGCATATTCAAAGAGGCGCAATTCTGGGAAGAGTTGGGGCGGGACAGCAGGCGCGTGCATGTGTGTTACTTTTCACGCTGACTGGGATTTATGTAGTGGAAGAACGTGGAAGTTGGCGTTCGCACAGATTTATGCATCTGGATTTTTTTGTGCGTAAGCACATTTACGCTTTTGTCCGTACGTCATGTTATAGTGTTAATTCTACGCACGGCGTTATACATGAGGCCCCTGGTCTTTGTAGGTGAGCAAGTTATCACGGATCCTATTGAAGATGACCTTAGCAAGGACCTTACCCGGCACCGAGAGCAGTGTTATCCCCCTGTAATTGTTGTAATCCAGGCGATCACCCTTCCCTTTCCAGGTAGGGACGACAAATGTTCCAGTCAGTTGAGATGACACCTGTCTCCCAAATGGAAGCAAAGATTGTCTACAATGCCAGGAGAACAGCCTTACCTTCAGCCTGGAGAAGTTCACCCCTGATACCACAGATCCCTGCAGCCTTCCCTACCCATCAGCTGACTCACCACCTGTGCAATCTCAGTGAGATTGGGTGGTTCACAGCTAATTGGAGGATCAGCCTCAAGAACAATGGATATTTGAACAAAATAACATAATAATAATAATAATAATAATAATAATAATAATGCATTTTAACATAATTAAAGTACTGCCCATCATGAAAAGGTGTTAGAACCATAACAAGAAGGGGGTGTAAGGCTTTCAAAAGTCTTCACTATCCAAACCAGGGGCCTCATGTATAACACCGTGCGTAGAACTCACACTATAACATGGCGTAAGCACAAAAGCGGGAATGTGCGTACGCACAGAAAAATCCAGATGCAGGAATCTGTACGTACGCAAACTTTCACGTTCTTCCACTACATTAATCCTGATCAGCGTGAAAAGTAACGCACGTGCATGTGCCTTCTGTCCCTCCCCAACTCCTCCCAGAATTACGCCTCTTTGAATATGCAAATCAATATAAATAGCCTTCTGTGAAAAGACAATGGGAAAAACATGGGGAAAAATATAAGAATTTCAGCGAATACCAAGTGGAGGCAAAGGAAAAACGTACTATTTGTTGGTTTAAACAGTGATATAAACAACAAAAGGAAGTTGATCGAGTGACAGAGTGTCAGAGAAACTCGAAAGCTCAAGTTCACAAAGTCGCACAGTGCCCGAAATAAAAAAGAAATCACATATCAAAGTCGCCGTGAAAAGGCGAGTCGTAGCCCACCGTCTGAGTGTCATATGAAAGCTTATTAGGGTACAGACAAAAAAAATAAGCACACAGTTGGAAAAAAGCACGAAATGTCAACTTTAATCTCGAAATGTCCACTTTAATCACGTAGTTTATTTTGCCATTAAAGTAGAACATTATAAACTTCATCTTAAAATCGTTTAATTTACTAGTTTCTCAAATCCCATTGTAACTAAAGTAGCACTTTAAATGCTTTGTTCTGTATTTGATCTTCTATGTGTGTGAATCACTACCTGCTTCTTAAACGGGCTTTCTCTTTCTCCGACAGGACACATAATCCATTACATTCGCGATATTACAGCTCTCTGAATAATTAAAATACTGAGATGTATACGTGATATCTTTTTCATGATGATAGGAGTTAAAGCATGTTATTAAACATGGGAACACGGTGGCGCAGTGCTTGTTCATGTCTCACGCAAGAGGCTTGCTGCGCCATGTGCGACCTTCGATGAAATAATTTATTACAGAAGTATTGTCTCTTTCAAACGTACTAACCTCCAATTCCTGTCCTTACTTTTCTTTCTCCAAATACCCAATCGCCACACAATCAGCTCTGTAATAGACGTGAAGCCATCTGTAAGCTTAGAACGCCGATTCCTCAAAACTTTTAAGGAACATTGAAATATTTTCGTAGTACATGTTTAATTATTCTATCTGTCTGTTCTTCCAGTGTCGCGTCAGCATGAGCAAGAATACAACGCAATGCAGGAACAATCCATGAACTATATAGCGCTGCGGCACCGTGTCCTCACATGTTTAATTATTAACAATACTGATTATTTAAATGAAGTTAAAGTTTTATCTGTATAATATAATCAACATATTTTGCTGCATTTCATCTTAAAAATGACATCGTCATCATATGTAAATACGCGCTTTATAAAGTGGCGCAGGTTGTGCAATATTATAACTGTAGTGCAAGTTTACAGTGAGGTGATTGTACTTATAAGTTCAAACAGTTCTACAAGGAGCACTTGATGGACTAATTGAGTGCGTTTATAGTTCTTGGGATGAAACGTTTTCTAAACCACGAAGTCCGTACAGGGAAGTCTGAAACGTTTTGCCGTGGCTCAGGCAGCCTCTGCTTCATGCTGTATACCGATAATTCTCTTTCCGATTAGCTGCTGCTGTGATTCCCCACTCAGATACAGTGATATAAATACTCCGAGTGGTGCAGTGAGAGTAATATGGAAAAAGATGATCTGTTGTGGCAACCCTTAACGGGAGCAGCTGAAAGAAGAAGAAGATGCATTGAGAGTAACAACGCTAAAGCAGTTATTGTATTTGGAATACTATGGCTATTCCCGGGACCATTATATTGCTGCAGGTTAATTACAATCAGATGCATTACTCTAATAAACAATATGCAGTTAGTTTCAGTGTATTTATTAAGCAGCATCAGGAATGTGGGTCTAAGAAAGAAAAGGGTGATCACACAGGAACAGTAGCACTGCTTTGATGCTGGGTGCCGCCAGTCTGCAAAACTGAGCGGAGAAATTGCGTACACCAGGGCATGAGGTACCGTGGAAAAGTGCGTGGCTTTATGCCAAGTTTAGGTTTTATACATCGCGATTTGAGCGTGGAAACGTTCGTACGCAACATTTCTGTGCGTACGCACCATTTATACATGAGGCCCCAGGTCTCCTTTGCCTGCTTGAAAAAGGTCTTACCCTAACAAATCTAATCCCAGCTTCAGGCTTCTCAGGCCCAAAAGGGAATTATGCCTTAAAACTAAAATTAATGGCCCCAAAATAGTACCTTTATCAGAAAGGAAAATATAAAAAAATTTGGTTTAAGAGACCAACTAAACAAGGAATCTTTACAAATAAAGTACTTATAAATATATATACTTTATTAATAAATATTTATTTGAAAAGTAAAACTGCCACAAAGGCCTGAAAAGAAGCAAAAGAAGAAAAAACAAGTCCCAGAACACAATTTGTAAAAATGATCCAATAACAGAGCAAAAAATAATCAAGAATTCAGAAAAAACAAAAAGAAATGTGATACTAATTGAAACTCCTTCACAGCTACAATGTACCACAACTGATATCTCTCAGCTTTGACCTAAATGTTTAGATGCAGCTCAGAAGTGGTGATAGTCATGGTGGCCCTGTCTATTGGCATACCACCCTCAATATGCAAGGGAAATAAGAGAGCATCTGTTCACACACACAGAAACATAATATATATACATTAAATAATTAATCAAAAAACAACACTTTTTATGAAAGGAAACCACGAATTTAAAGAAATATGAACTTAAATAACAATGAAAACAATGAATACATAAGAACTTCACATTAGCCAGAGCAGTAAGCTTGGCTGAACCATAATACTGTCACTAGAAAGGGGTTGTCTTAAGCATCCATATCTGACAACTAGCAAGACTATGCCTCCTGTCTATCCCAGTAACCCAAAAATGTTAAAATGGGAAATGTAATATAAAGTACAATAGTGCTGCAATAATATAAATATTATTTACACAAACATCATTCTCTTTATACTTGGTTAACTTTTAAGTTAAAATATGGAAATAAAATCATCAACATTTTGTGGTAGCTTGCAAACTCAAGGTTTCTGTGCGAAGTGGCCCTGTAATATCAACTTGATAAAGGATTCTGGTAAGTAGAAATGGACCAGTATTGCTCACAAACAGATGTGATACACAAATCAATCCACTACTCCAACATGGTATTTAGCTATTCTGTGTCCTTTGCTTGGAACTAATTTATTAATTTATTTAAAAAAAATACCTTTTTATTGTGAAACATAGCCCTTTCCCTTTATTATATTTTCCTGCGTGATGTTCAGGATTGCTAATTGTACATCTGTATCTGATGTTGTGTTTTTTTGTACAATATATGGTTTTGGTTTCTGGTTTGCTTACAAAACATACTTTGGTTCATATTTTTCGCCTAATACAGACAGGATATGCTTCAAACCTGTGCAACATTAAAACTTATAAACTTAGCAATTTAACTATTTCACAACAGGACATCATCTTACTCTGCTTTGCTTTTCTTTGCCATGCCCTATGCTTCATTCTACTTAAATCATGTTACTGTAGGATAATCCTGTTGAAAAAACAAACTGTCTCAAAAGAATTGATTTTTTTTTCTGTAAATTGGCTTTTTTAACTAATTGTAATCAATTAACATTAAAAAGTAATCCTGCTAAGTTTTATTAGTTTTATAAGGTTTTATGTCTCTCTTTTTTACCAAGGGATGTTGAAGGGGGGGCGGCACAGTGGTGCAGTGTTAGCGCTGCTGCCTTGCAGTTAGGAGACCCGGGTTCACTTCCTGGGTCTTCCCTGCATGGAGTTTGCATGTTCTCCCCGTGTCTGCGTGGGTTTCCTCCGGGCACTCTGGTTTCCTCCCACAGTCCAAAGACATGCAGGTTAGGTGGATTGGCGATTCTAAATTGGCCCTAGTGTGTGCTTGGTGTGTTTGTGTGTGTCCTGCGGTGGGTTGGCACCCTGCCCAGGATTAGTTCCTGCCCTGTGTTGGCTGGGATTGGCTCCAGCAGACACCCCGTGACCCTGTGTTTGGATTCAGTGGATTGGAAAATGGATGGATGGATGGATGTTGAAGGGGGATATTTTGATCTTTAGCAACTGAATATTATTCTTTAAACAACTGAATTATGAGGAAACTAATGCCTCATGCTTGATACAACAACTAAATACATGTATTTTAACAGAGTTTGCATACTTTATGTTCAAATCTGTGTTCACAGATCATTAAGAGGAACATGGAACACAAGAAAGTGTAATATTTATACATTAAATAATTAAAGACAAAAAGATCAAAAAACATTTTTTATGAAAGGAAACCATTAACATAAATAAAGAAATTCTCATATTTTGTAAATGTTTTTCAAGGAGGAGCTTTTTGTTGTCATTTGAATATAATTTTATTTCTAATTAGATCTTTTTAGTATTCTTATAAAAGTAAAGTTTCTTTTTGTAATTTATTTGTTAATCAGTGTAGCTAGTAATCCACTTTATGCATTTGCTCTTATGTTATTCTATATTTTTAAAGTGCTTTTTTTGACATTTCCTATAAAAAAGCGCAATAAAGAAACGTGTAAATGAGACATCATCGGCGCAATGAGACATCAACATTTTAGATTTTTAAAGCTGAATCTGTAGACAAACTTTCATTAGAATTTAAAATAACGTAGAAAATGAGATCTAATCATATTTACATTCTAATGCATAACGATAAATGTAATAATAATATTAACTGAAAGTGCTTTATATAGATAGTGGGGAGCCACTTCAACTACCACCAATGTGCAGTATCTACCTGGATGATTTGGCAATAGACATTATTGCAGCAGTACGCTCACCACACATTAACTAATAGGTAGTAAAGTAGTGAGAGAGAGAGAAGGCCAATTAGGGTGTACTCACACTGGGCACGTTTCTTCCATACCGTGCCCAAGTGCGATTGCCCCCACCTCCCAACTCCCCTGCTGGCCTGCACTCACACTGCTCTTATTGTTCTGGGCCTGGGTACACTTTTCTCATCACCATGCGACTTTGTGTAAAGCCAAAAAAAGATCCAAACACAGAGTGACAGCATGCATGTCGAAATGATCTTACTTATTTCGTGATTGTTTAGGAGTCGTGTAGGACAGGATAACGCTCTCCGCTCTTACTGATTTATTGAGTGTGTGCAGCGCAGTGTTTTGCTATTAATCATGCTGCACATATGAGAAGATTTTTATGGAGACAAATGATGTTAAGGGCGGAATTTGCAGCTTTTCTTGCCAACTATAATTCATGTTCATGTGTAAGGTGAGAATAAAATCCTGTTTTTAACTGAAATGGTATTGAATGAAATGAGAGTTGCACTATCTAACTTGTCGCATCATTGTCTGTTTTCCGCGCTCGAGCACATTTAGAGATCACACTGTTCCTTAATCCTACTGAACCATGCCCGGGCGCACCTCTTCCAAGCAGGCCAGGGCTTGGCATGGTTTGCCCGGTATGGTGCGATCACATTAGTCAAATGAACTAGATGTTGGGGGGTTACATGCAGACAAATGTGCTTGGGCATGGAACAGATCACTAGTGTGAATACACCCTTAGAGACAGGGGATAATTGAGGTCTGAGTGGACAAGACCGTGATATACAATTTAGCCAGAACATCGGGTAACAATTAATCTTTCTGAAAGTTGCCCAGAGATACCACAGAGAGTTAGGACTTGGCTTTATATCTCTTCCAAAGGAGGGCACCATTTTTCCAGCACAGTCTCCCTGTCTCTGCACTGGGGCATTGGTATCCATATGTAGACCACAAAGTAAGCACCCCCTGTTGCTTCACCACAACACCTCCTTCAGCAGCAACCCACTCCTTCCTGGTTGGTCTCCCCAGATATATTTAGGTTCAGTTGGATTCCCTGTTCTTAAGTGCAATTGGTATGGTGGTATGGCACGAGGTAATATCATACTGTTACTTTGTTTATAGGTATAAATTTGAATCAGCGATTGGATCCTCACTGAATTCATCCAATACTTTTTCTCCTTGTTCATTACATCATGGAGAGGATGCATCTGGTCATATAAATGATCAGTCTTCTGTCATCCCAAATTCTGGTAAGTACATTCTAGGTTCAGTAAAATGAATCAGTAATATTTTTTATTATGTCTCCTAAATAATTTTAATGAGAAGCATTCTATTCTTGTAATCTGAAATCATATTTTGAGCCAACTACACTATTAGATGCTTGCAACACTGAACATTTAGTTGAATTACTAGGAGATAATATATAGTGGCAAATTCATGGAAACATGGTAAACAAAATATTTTTATTGCATTCTTGATTTTTGAGTATTTTTCTGTATTTGATTCCTATAGAAGTACAACATCATTAGGAAGGGGGAATTCAAAGTCTAAGTGATTTAAACCATGTGGATGCCCAGCTCCTATATATTCAGTGATGAGCAGGACATAATGATAATAAAGCCAGCAAATGTATTTAAAACCAATTTGAAGATTTCCCCAGCAGCTATAATAGGTGTACACTATGATAAAATGCCATTAAATTAAAAGTTTGAAAACAAAAGAACTAAGAAGACTGATACAACATGTCTACTTCCACATTTTAGGTCCTTGTGGCAAATGGCTGTTATGATAATTTTACTTAATGGATTGTTAATAAGGTTGATAACTCATGACTGCAGTGTATAAATGTAGGCATTAACATGCTCTGTAGAAGTGTGTTAAAGTGACTTCCAAACTTGACTAACAGCCAATTTACAGATTTGAGAACTGAAATTATTATTGTACTTTTGAAGGTACCGCAGCCTGAAATGTAGAACTACCAGGTTTAAAAACAGTTTTTTTCCTACTGCCGTTCGTCTTTTAAATGAAGCATTTTAGTATTTCATTGTATGCTGATTTTAACTATGTGTTTTTATTAATGTCTTGTGCATCGTATTTTCGTTCTGCAGCGCATCTTGGATGTTCTGCTGAATGACAAATAAAATTGAATTGAATTGAATTGAATTTTGAATTGAATTGAATTGAAATTGTTGCCTGTTTTCTTAACAAGGCATCAGATAATAATGACAGGCAAATGACAAAGGAACCACCACATCTCCAGCTAACATATTTGTACTTAAATCAATGTATATGCATCATGAACTACAGTATCTGTGTTAGCAAAATGTTGTATGAATAAATGGACCAAGAAGCACAAATCTGTTTGGGACTACAAAAATATTGATAATGTTCTCAGAAAATTAAAAATCTACAATATTTTAAAGATTTGTCTTGAAAGAATGAAATCACTAACAATCCATATAATTAAATACCAAGTTTCATTGTCTTCTAGGCCTGGCTTCTAAATACAAAACTCCTTGGAATGAAAACATGTAGCCACTGAGGCCATCCAGGACTGTAACTGAGGAACTTTATCTAAGATAAAATTGAAAGGTGACAGTTAAATGAGTTTCAACAATAATATGAAAATTGTCTGTGGACTGCATTTTCACAATTTTGAAAAGTACAAATGAGTATTATTATCATATGAATACAAATTAATATGTTTCAAAATTAATTAAATAAGTAATTTAGTTTAAAATTTAAATTTCAATATGATAACATTCAAAGAGAAAATACTGTACAGTATAATGGGTTTGATCAGTGAAAGCCCAGGGTTTATAAAATCTGTAAAATTATTATAAGTTTCTACAGTCCTGCCCATGTCATTACCTCTCTTATTTTTATTGGCCTCTTAGCATACAAGCCACACATATTGCCCTACTGCTGCATTACACACTTTCTCTCTCTTTCACTTTTTATATTGGACATCTTATATTAAGCTTTCACTGCCTTATATTACTTTGTTGGGGCACTGAGTTCTTGGCAAGCGGGGCAACTCCTTACAATACTGAAAATTAAACAAGGTAGTTTGCTGCAATTGTGTTTGGAAATCTGATTGCTGGCATGGCATATGAAATGCTTCTTACAATGCTTCAAATGCTGAGAAGAAATTTTCTGGCATGGACCCTAATTTGTAAAGCTCATTCTTACAAATTACAAAGACTGAGCACAAAATGTTTTTCTTAACACTTTTATTTCCAAATTCCTGCCTGTGTTCCCCACATGGGACTGGTGTCTTGTTCAGGGATGGTTCCTATCTTGTGCTTAATGCTGACAAGATAGACTTTGTCCCTTGTAATCCTGTAACTGGAATAAACACCTTTGAGGATAACTGAATTAATGTCTATAAAGCATGTTTTTGTTTTCCCCAATGTTAAGATTAAAAGACATTATTAATAAATTTTAAGCACATGGTGTTCAGTCCTTTATTTCTTAAAATAATACTCCACATAAAAATATTTGTTTATGTCACTTATCCTATATAGTATGTAGTGATGGCACAGAAAAGAAAATGTAATCTCATGTTTTTATGAAGAACAGAGTTTTTTGATAGGATAGGTGTCCATGATGACTAATACTGGATAACAGCAAACAGTATTAAAAATGTTCATGGAAAAATCTCATGTTATTTGTGTTCCATAATCCACATGTCAAATCATCCAGTTGTATACTCATAATATCAAAACACATGTTTTTACTAAGGTATTGTTAAATTAACCACCTTTGGAAAATACGAGGGATGTTCAAAAAGTTTCCAAACTTTTTTAAAACTCTTATTTATTAAGAATTTCAAAAAGAAATTACAAGCACTTTTCTACATAGTCACCTTCCTTTGCAATTCAATTTTCCCATCGTCGTACCAACTTTTTAATGTCCAATTACTACTCCTCCTGCCTTCACCATTTCCAATGACAATATAAAACTGCGGAAACTTTTTGAATGTCCCTCGTATAACTGGATGACTTGAAAAGTGGATTATTTAACGTGGGTGACATGAGATTTTTTTCATGGACTGTTTGATATTGTTTGCTTTTATCCAGTGTTTGTCACCATAAACCCCTCCTTTTTTTCAAGAAAGTGAGGATTAAAAATATTCATTGGTCATCAGTACAAACTACATGGGGTAAGTAACATAAAGATATCATTTTTGGGTATTGTATTCCTTTTACCTTTTGTGAAGCACACCTAACAGTTGTTTCTAACTGTGTACATCCCTTTACATTCCTCTTTTTCAAATTGAAATCTTCAGCCAGATAATGCGCCATGTCACAAAACATACATTATCTTGATCCGGTTCCACAAAAATAAAAATGACTTACGTTTATAGCAGTGGTATTAATAATAAATAATAATACAGTAATCCCTCGCTATATTGCGCTTCACCTTTCGCGGCTTCACTCTATCGCGGATTTTATATGTAAGCATATTTAAATATATATCGCGGATTTTTTGCTGGTTCGCGGATTTCTGCGGACAATGGGTCTTTTAATTTCTGGTACATGCTTCCTCAGTTGGTTTGCCCAGTTGATTTCATACAAGGGACGCTATTGGCACATGGCTGAGAAGCTACCTAACTTACTTTTCTCTCTCTCTCTCTTGCGCTGACATTGTCTGATCCTGACGTAGGGGGATTGAGCAGGGGGGCTGTTCGCACACCTAGACGATACGGACGCTCGTCTAAAAATGCTGAAAGATTATCTTCATGTTGCTCCCTTCTGTGCAGCTGCTTCGTGAAGCGACATGCTGCACGGTGCTTCGCATACTTAAAAGCTCGAAGGGCACGTATTGATTTTTGATTGTTTGTTTTTCTCTGTCTCTCTCTCTCTTTCTCTGCTCCTGACGGAGGGGGTGTGAGCTGCCGCCTTCAACAGCTTTGTGCCGTGCGGTGCTTCGCATACTTAAAAGCCAAACAGCCCTATTGATTTGTTTGCTTTTCTCTCTCTTTCTGACATTCTATGCTCCTGATGCGCACTCCTTTGAAGAGGAAGATATGTTTGCATTCTTTTAATTGTGAGACGGAACTGTCATCTCTGTCTTGTCATGGAGCACAGTTTAAACTTTTGAAAAAGAGACAAATGTTTGTTTGCAGTGTTTGAATAACGTTCCTGTCTCTCTACAACCTCCTGTGTTTCTGTGCAAATCTGTGACCCAAGCATGACAATATAAAAATAACCATATAAACATATGGTTTCTACTTCATGGATTTTCACCTTTCGCGGGGGTTCTGGAAAGCAACCCCCGCGATGGAGGAGGGATTACTGTAATTAAAAAAAAAATGTTTTTTTTAACCTACCACAAACCAACAAAATAGATCTTTTAAAAGAAATGCAGAAGTTAAAGCAACAAGGCAAGCACAAAAAAGAGAAAAAGATGCAAGGTTAATTTTATTAAGTTCATTTTATTTTAATACTGTTTTTACCTGTGTTTCATTCTCAGTTTAATGAAGTTCAGTTTGATGATCAGTTTTTTTTTTTTCGGTGAATTAATCAGAGAATCATTTATTTGAGTTTTCATTTTAGCTTTAAAAAATGGCTGATTGATGAAGATTAATAAATCTTCACTAACACTGTGCCTACACAACAAGGTAATTTACACAGCGTTCTAGACATTCCATTGATTGATGTGCCAGAACACTTTCTTTCTTAATACAAGTATTCAATAAACTGAGTGACCAGACAGCAGCTTTCTATAGAAATAAAGTTAAAGTCTATTGACCAACTTAACTTTCCTTCTACCTTCTTTGGCAGGATTTATTTTTATTCTGTCACTGTCCTCCATCTCTTTGTATACACCTCTAAGAAAGCATCCATCCATCCATCCATTGTCTCCCGCTTATCCGAGGTCGGGTCGCGGGGGCAGCAGCTTGAGCAGAGATGCCCAGACATCCCTCTCCCCAGCCACTTCTTCTAGCTCTTCCGGGAGAATCCCAAGGTGTTCCCAGGCCAGTCGAGAGACATAGTCCCTCCAGCGTGTCCTGGGTCTTCCCCGGGGCCTCCTCCCGGTTGGACGTGCCCGGAACACCTCACCAGGGAGGCGTCCAGGGGGCATCCTGATCAGATGCCCGAGCCACCTCATCTGACTCCTCTCGATGCGGAGGAGCAGCGGCTCTACTCTGAGCCCCTCCCGGATGACTGAGCTTCTCACCCTATCTTTAAGGGAAAGCCCAGACACCCTGCGGAGGAAACTCATTTCAGCCTCTTGTATTCGTGATCTCGTTCTTTCGGTCACTACCCATAGCTCATGACCATAGGTGAGGGTAGGAACATAGATCGACTGGTAAATTGAGAGCTGAGCCGCACACGACAGACCGATGCAATGCCCGCATTACTGCGGATGCCGCACCGATCCGCCTGTCGATCTCACGCTCCATTCTTCCCTCACTCGTGAACAAGACCCCGAGATACTTGAACTCCTCCACTTGGGGCAGGATCTCGCTACCAACCCTGAGAGGGCACTCCACCCTTTTCCGGCTGAGGACCATGGTCTCGGATTTGGAGGTGCTGATTCTCATCCCAGCCGCTTCACACTCGGCTGCGAACCGATCCAGAGAGAGCTGAAGATCACGGCCTGATGAAGCAAACAGGACAACATCATCTGCAAAAAGCAGTGACCCAATCCTGAGCCCACCAAACTGGACCCTCTCAACACCCTGGCTGCGCCTAGAAATTCTGTCAATAAAAGGTATGAACAGAATCGGTGACAAAGGGCAGCCCTGGCGGAGTCCAACTCTCACTGGAAACGGGTTCGACTTACTGCCGGCAATGCGGACCAAGCTCTGGCACCGATCATACAGGGACTGAACAGCCCTTATCAGGGGGGCCGGTACCCCATACTCTCGAAGTACCCCCCACAGGATTCCCCGAGGGACACGGTCGAATGCCTTTTCTAAGTCCACAAAACACATGTAGAATGGTTGGGCAAACTCCCATGCACCCTCCAGGACCCTGCTAAGGGTATAGAGCTGGTCCACTGTTCCGCGACCAGGACGAAAACCACACTGTTCCTCCTGAATCCGAGGCTCGACTATCCGACGGACCCTCCTCTCCAGGACCCCTGAATAGACTTTTCCAGGGAGGCTGAGGAGTGTGATCCCTCTGTAGTTGGAACACACCCTCCGATCCCCCTTCTTAAAGAGGGGGACCACCACCCCGGTCTGCCAATCCAGAGGCACTGTCCCTGATGTCCATGCGATGTTGCAGAGGCGTGTCAGCCAAGACAGTCCTACAACATCCAGAGCCTTGAGGAACTCCGGGCGTATCTCATCCACCCCCCGGGGCCCTACCACCAAGGAGTTTTTTCACCACCTCGGTGACCTCAGTCCCAGAGATGGGGGAGCCCACCTCTGAGTCCCCAGGCTCTGCTTCCTCATTGGAAGGCATGTTAATGGGATTGAGGAGGTCTTCGAAGTATTCCCCCCACCGACCCACAACATCCCGAGTCGAGGTCAGCAGCGCACCATCCCCACCATATACAGTGTTGACACTGCACTGCTTCCCCTTCCTGAGACGCCGGATGGTGGACCAGAATCTCCTCAAAGCCGTCCGAAAGTCATTCTCCATGGCCTCCCCAAACTCCTCCCACGCCCGAGTTTTTGCCTCAGCAACCACCAAAGCCGCATTCCGCTTGGCCTGCCGGTACCTATCAGCTGCCTCCGGGGTCCCACAGGACAAAAGGGTCCTGTAGGACTCCTTCTTCAGCTTGACGGCATCCTTCACCGCCGGTGTCCACCAGCGGGTTCGGGGATTGCCGCCACGACAGGCACCGACCACCTTACGGCCACAGCTCCGGTCAGCTGCCTCAACAATAGAGGCACGGAACATGGCCCATTCGGACTCAATGTCCCCCACTTCCCTCGGGATGTGGTCGAAGTTCTGCCGGAGGTGGGAGTTGAAGCTACTTCTGACAGGGGGCTCTGCCAGACGTTCCCAGCAGACCCTCACAACACGTTTGGGCCTACCACGCCTGACCGGCATCCTCCCCCACCATCGAAGCCAACTCACCACCAGGTGGTGATCAGTTGACAGCTCCGCCCCTCTCTTCACCCGAGTGTCCAAGACATGTGGCCGCAAGTCCGACGACACGACCACAAAGTCGATCATCGAACTGAGGCCTAGGGTGTCCTGGTGCCAAGTGCACATATGAACACCCCTATGCTTGAACATGGTGTTCGTTATGGACAATCCGTGACGAGCACAGAAGTCCAATAACAAAACACCGCTCGGGTTCAGATCAGGGGGGCCATTCCTCCCAATCACGCCCTTCCAGGTCTCACTGTCATTGCCCACGTGAGCATTGAAGTCTCCCAGCAGAACGAGGGAGTCCCCAGAAGGTATGCCCTCTAGCACCCCCTCCAGGGACTCCAAAAAGGGTGGGTACTCCGAACTGTTGTTCGGTGCATACGCACAAACAACAGTTAGGACCCGTCCCCCCACCCGAAGGCGAAGGGAGGCTACCCTCTCGTCCACCGGGGTAAACCCCAATGTACAGGCTCCAAGTTGGGGGGCAATAAGTATACCCACACCTGCTCGGCGCCTCTCACCGGGGGCAACTCCAGAGTGGTAGAGAGTCCAGCCCCTCTCAAGGAGATTGGTTCCAGAGTCCAAGCTGTGCGTCGAGGTGAGTCCAACTATATCTAGCCGGAACCTCTCAACTTCGCGCACTAGCTCAGGCTCCTTCCCCTTCAGAGAGGTGACATTCCACGTCCCAAGAGCCAGTTTCTGTAGCCGAGGATCGGACCGCCAAGGTCCCCGCCTTCGGCCACCACCCAACTCACACTGCACCCGACCTCCTTGGCCCCTCCCATAGGTGGTGAGCCCATGGGAAGGGGGACCCACGTTGCCTCTTCGGGCTGTGCCCGGCCGAGCCCCATGGGTGCAGGCCCGGCCACCAGGCGCTCGCCATCGAGCCCCACCTCCAGGCCTGGCTCCAGAGTGGGGCCCCGGTGACCCGCGTCCGGGCAAGGGAAAACGCCGTCCAAAATTGTTTTTCTTCATAGGAGGTTTGTTTAACCGCTCTTTGTCTCATCCCTCACCTAGGACCAGTTTGCCTTGGGTGGCCCTACCAGGGGCATAAAGCCCCGGACAACAGAGCTCCTAGGATCATTGGGACACGCAAACCCCTCCACCACGATAAGGTGACGGTTAAAGGAGGGGTCTAAGAAAGCAGTTTAAGAATATTTTAAAATTCATCAGGATCTTTCCTTTTAATTGTGATTCACTTACCTGACTGCTGCATCTACAATTACACACTTTTCTCTTATTACTGTCAGCCTCATACTCAAAGTACTCCCAAACAGTACTTTTCCATTTATGACCAAATCTTTGCATATTCTCTTTAGGTAGCTAACAGCTGTCTTGCTTGTTAGGCTACATAACCAAATGGTGTATAGTCGTTTAATGAAATGGAGTGACAGTTTATTTCATTATTACTACCATGGACCAGAGTGTGCAAAAATACTTAGTTACATTTCTGTTACAGAACTGTCTGCAACATGCATTGAAGTTAAAGACAAATGAGAAACTGAACTAGCTTTGACTGGATTATAGTGGTGCAATGGTCTTTTAAGTGTCCTTGAGGGCTAAAGAAATATTTATCAACTATGCTGGATGATTATTGTAGACAAAAATGTGATTTGACCTGTGAGGCTGCAGTGCTTACCACTGAGCCACTGTGCCTCAAACAACAAAAGACTCAGATGGAACAATAACTACAAACAAAATACAACATATGGCCACAAATTAGCAATAAGTTAAAAAACATAGGTCATTGTGCTCACAGAGTTTTAATCTTGGGGTAGACATTAGCTCTGTCATGAGGCAGCAGCCGGTGACTGTCTCTTTCCATTGTTTCACGAGGCATCTACAGGCGTTCTATCTTTGCAGATTTTTTTCTTCCATCAAGAAGAAAGAATTGCCATAAAAATATTAAATATTAATAATAAATTATTTTGTTATTATTATTTCACAAGGTCTTGTATGTTTTCTGACTTGTGGAAGGGAAGGGCTAATTTAAGGCTTGACTAGACTCTGCACATGGTTCTTTGTGTATGCAAATTAGCCATGCTGTGCTGCGCAGTGCAGTGACTAGAGATTGAGGGAGCACACAAGAATCAGTGCTATACAACCCTTGGCAGAACTCATAATATTCTCACTATGATCAGCTATTGTATTCCTCAATTTAAAATACTGTAGATGTTTTAAATCTAACTTGAATGGCATATGACATCATCCATGCATGAAGCAGATTAGGCAGTGATCTTATGCATGTGTGAAAGTATTGTTATGCCACAATGGCCTTGCAAAGTATCATGGAGCACTGGGAAAAAAGTTTTTGACTAAGCCGATGACATGGGGAATTTACAGGAAAATAAAATCAAAACAAGGCAGACAAGGTTATCGGCTGTGTTCAGAAATTGTCAAGAACTCATAAATATGATTCTGAAGTAAACATGTGCTTACCTTTTTTTTACACTTAATGGTTTAGATGGCAAACTCTATTTACATTACTCTCTTCTATTTTACTCTCTGTATATGCAGTTGAGGTGTGTTATGATGTCATGTAATTTTCTAACCAGCTTAATCCAAATCAGGGTTACAGAGATTGGGCTAGAGCCAATCCCAACTAGCATAGGGCACATGGCAGGAGCAAACCCAGTCCATTGCAGGGCAAGCACACACACACTCAGACCAAATTTGGCTTGCCAATTCACCAAACCTGAATGTCTTACGACAGCAGGAGGAAACTGGAGCACCTGGAGGAAACCCATGCAGACATGTAGAGAACATGTAAACTCTATACAAAGAGGATCTGGGACACAAACACTGGTCTCCTTACTTCGAGTCAGCAGCACTACCGCTGTGTCACCATGCTGCTTTGTGTTATAACGTTTTGAGTCCAACAAGTAAAATAAATAAAAATAAATAATTGAAAAAATAAATGTGACTTTAATGTAGCAGTAGTTAGTATGTTAGTACATTAGGACTTTGGGCATCTCTGGGTCCATGGTTCTTGAGGTAGATCCTCCAATTAGCTGTGAACCACCCAATCTCACTGAGATTGCACAAGTAGTGACCCAGCTGAGGATAGGAAAGGCTACAGGGATCTATGGTGTCCAGGGTGAACTTCTCCAGGATGGTGGTAAGGTTATCCTTCTGGCATTGAAAGTAATCTTTGCAACTGACTGGAAAACAGGACTTGTCATCCCTATCTGGAAAGGGAAGAGTGATCGCCTGGATTGTGGTAGCTGCAGGTGGATAACACTGCTATTGGTGCCAGGTAAGGTCCTTGTTGGGTCATCCTCAATAGGATCTGTGAACACTTGCTCACCTACCAGCGACCAGAGCAGTCTGGTCTTACACCTAAGAAGTCTACCATTGACCGCATCCTGGCACTGAGGGTTCTCATTGAGTGCAAACGTGAATATCGGCAGAGTTTCTTTGTTGATTTTCGTAAATCGTTTGACTCATTTGATCGAGCTGCCCTATGGAACATCCTGAGACTTTGCGGGATACCCCAAAGTTGCTGGATATCATGGCCGGCTTTTACACTGGTACTGTGAGTGCTGCGCAGAGTGGAGGCAGAACATCTGCATTTTTTCCATTTGAATCTAGGGTTCGTTAGGGGTGTGTTCTTGATCCTGCTCTGTTCAGTGTTTGCATGGACTGGGTGTTGGGTAGGGTCATGGGGTCCAGTGGCTGTGTGGCATCTGTTGGTGAAGAGAGATTCACTAATCTTGACTTTGCCGATAATGTTGTGATCTTTGCAGAGTCAATGAAGGCTCTGATTGGGGCTCTGGAGAGACTGAGTGAGGAGTCTTGAGTGTCTGGGCTTGCAAGTGTCCAGGATAAAAGCCACGATCCAGGCCTTTAATGACCTCTTGGGCATAGCCATCAGGAGTATGTCTTTCTGCGGAGGGAATTTTGACCTCGTTGAAAGGTTTACTTACCATTGCATAGACATTCATGCCTCTGGTGACTCTTCCTGTGAAGTCAGTAGGCAGATTGGGAGAACATGGGAGGTCATGAGGCTGCCGGAAAGAGGTGTCACGCTCCCAATATCTTTGCAAGATCTCGAGTTGGTTCGTTCTGTGGTGGGTGTGGCAATGCTCTGTACCAGTGCATGCTCCCCTACCAGACCTGACCTGACCTGTATTTAGTAATAACTTTTCATTCATTCATCAGTCTAAACAGATACAGTGAATGTAGATCATGACCAGAATTAAAACAAAATTGCCCTAGCAGCTTAACCACATGCTTTTTTAATAGCTTATTACATAAAACTAGATTATAAAACAAAAAATTCAAACTTGGTTAAAATTGCCGTAAATCATAACTCTGCATTTGCATCAGCATCTAAAAATATAATTAAATTATGGAGTTGGCAAAAATGACCACTGACCAGAAATGTATTTTGTTTTTATATTGTAACAAATAACAGAATGCCTATTTAGTTGTACTATTTAGTTTTCATTAATAACCTTTGTCCTTAGTTTTTAAAACTCAGTTTCATGTGGAAGGTCAGAGAATCATCTCAATCCATAGTGATTCAAATGTGCCAAGTAGAAACCGGCACATTCAACATTTCAGCTAAAGCCAGTGAATTACTTTCAGAACCAATTTTTTTTTTTTGTTTCTAATATATCTCTGCAAATGCTTTGCTCTTTTTCTTCAGTCAAGAAGATATAAATGCCATCCATGTGTTATTTTTTATTATTATTATTTTATGGCATCTCATGTGTTTTCTAATTCTGGGAGTTGTAGAGATCGGACTCTTTTAAGGTTTGTTTCCAGCATGCATAATTAGGTGCACAACATTCCAGAGAGTGAGTGAGGACACAGGGATCTGTGTTTTATACTAGATGACAGTGCTTGATTTGCATGGGTACTCTGTGCTGCGGGTCATTGTTTGAGATTCGAAGTACCAGCAGTCAATGTATGCATACTGTGGTGTGTACCGAGATACCCACAAAATCTACAGTTTATTATCCAAATAAATAGTTTCAGACTGCATCCTGTGCATTGGCTTAAAGTTTTTATTTGTGATACTTAGGTGCAGTTTGGGGCGGCACGGTGTCGCAGTGGTAGTGCTGCTGCCTCGCAGTTAGGAGACCCGGGTTTGCTTCTCGGGTCCTCCCTGTGTGGAGTTTGCATGTTCTCCCCGTGTCTGCGTGAGTTTCCTCAGGGTGCTCCGGTTTCCTCCCACAGTTCAAAGACATACAGGTTAGGTGCATTGGCGATCCTAAATTGTCCCTAGTGTGTGCTTGGTGTGTGTGTGTGTGTGTGTGTGCGTGTGTGTGTGTGTGCCCTGCGGTGGGCTGGTGTCATGCCCGGGGTTTGTTTCCTACCTTGCGCCCTGTGTTGGCTGGGATTGGCTCCAGCAGACCCCCGTGACCCTGTAGTTAGAATATAGCGGGTTGGATAATGGATGGATAGATAGGTGCAGTTTCTGCATCACAAGTTTATTGTAACATTCATTGTTTGTCCACTTGCTTACTTGTATTTCTGAGTGAATTTATTTCTTTATATATATATAACTAGCTGGATTGCTGTTCTTGTTTTGTTTGTTGTAAACATTAGTAGAAGTTAAGAGAAGTGTAATGCTGGATTTCTTCATTTAGCAAATAAATTATCATTCCTCATTTAATTATAACAGTTGTTACAAGTGATTTAAGATGATCCGCTGTGGCAACCCCTAACGGGAGCAGCCGAAAGAAGAAGAAGAAGTTACAAGTGATTTATAGGTTAATGTTATTGTTAGCAAGCTCCTATGCAAATTCTGATAATAGCAGAAGAAGGGGTATTTTTTATTTTATCATTAAAGGAGATAAGCCTGTGAATTTGAGCTACTATATAATAGCAATTGCCTGCACAGTTTCCAGATTATAATCCAATAGTGCACCTTTATGATGAAATGGAACAGTAGGTTCCCAGCATGAATGTGTGGCAAGACACCTACCTAAACTGTGTGATGCTTTTCAATCGGCATGGACCACAATCCTCTAGAAATCTTTCCAACAAAGCATGTTGAATGCTAACTTCCTTTGGGCTGAGTCTTTACGAGTGTCATTATGGCAGTGTCATTACCATCTTCATCACTTCATTACTCTGTTTCTTGACAGGTTGTGAAAAAGAGGCAGGGCTGTCCACATGGATCTATGTTTTTCTTGGAAACATGCTGAGAGGCATTGGGGAGACTCCGATACAGCCATTAGGAATTTCTTATGTAGATGATTTTGCACTTGAAGAAAATGCAGCTTTTTATATTGGTAACTAAAAAATCATTTTCAGTTATTTTGGTGACTTTTTTATGGCCTAACGTTTGTATCTTTTCTATTTTTCTAGGTTGTGTTCAAACCATCTCAATTATAGGTCCAGTGTTTGGATTCTTACTAGGATCATTGTGTGCGGGGATATTTGTTGATGTTGGCTTTGTGGAAATGGGTAAGTTTAAAATATGAACACTAACTAAAGAGGGAAAATTACATTTGCAGGCTGTCTAAGAATATCTGTTTGCAAGTAGTTTTATTTCTGTATTATCAAAGAACTTATCTGGGGAGGAATTTTGAAGAGAATGTAACCATTACCAAGATAGAGAGGAACACATACCTGAATAGTTAGAATAAGTGTTTGAAAAGGAATGACTCATTTTGTGCAAATGCAGAAAGCAAACATTATAAACAAGGAACATTTCAATCTGAAATGAATATACTATACACAGAAAAGAATATACTCATGTATCTTTAATATATATAAACATGCATATGTATTTACATAAGAAATAAGAGGCTAACAAAAAATCAGATCAATTAGCATTTGAGGAGAGGGAAGCAAAAGCTCCATGTTAACAACTTCCAGCAGAAAATAAATTAATATGGTCAGTTTACTATGTTACTTTTTCTAGACAGTGTTACAATAACTCCTGCAGACTCACGGTGGGTTGGTGCCTGGTGGCTTGGATATTTGATTGCTGGAATTATTTCTTTGTTGTCTGCGGTTCCATTCTGGTTCCTTCCAAAGTCTTTGCCAGACCCCAGAAAAAGAAGAAATTCAAAATCATCTCCTGAACAATCCAGATTTATTAAACAATCTGCAGCTGGTCATAAGTACATTGTGGAAGAGCCTGTAAGTTTCTCTGAAATGGCAAAAGGTAAATTACTTATGCATACATTTTTGATTTTTAGCTTTTCTCTTTTGCAATATTTCTATCCAGGACTGCAGTTTTATACAGGAGACGAGAGTATGATGGTATTCTTGATTAATATTTAAGGAAAGAATTTTAGTAAGAACTTTAGTGATCTTTATGGTAACTACAATTTTATAAGAAAAGGATGGCACTTGCTAATTTGATTTTTAAGTAATTATTGAAGAGAGAATGAGAAATCCAGTGAATGCAGTCATAGCAGAAGATGGAAGGAATACAAGGAGAATAATGTATATTGCCTTTTATATCAGTAAAGTTATTTATTATATCAAAATAAGTGTTATCTGATTTGGATAGTGTGGCCCAGTTTGGATAGTTGGGCCAATTTTCCTACCAGCGCTTTTACATTTTAAGCACATATAAATCCAAAGAAGAATACAGAGATAATACATCTTTTTGTATGTGAGATAAAATGCATTTCTTAAAAGCACAATGAGAAAATAACCAGTTTGCAAAACTAAGGTACAGAGGTTTCATAGGGATCCCACCTTACCCAGAATACTTTTAAATGCTAAATCTAATTTTTGCAAATTTATTATTACTGTATTAAAGAAAGAATATAAAATTAGAGTAAAACGCTGTTGTGGTAGGGTGATTTATGAATTAGATGCTTAAACTTGGAAGCAAGAATCCTAAAATATTTTTGAATTACAGATGTAATGAAAGTAAATGAGTGAATGTTAAATAAAAGTAATAAGGAACCGAGATTGAGAAATTAAATTGCAGTGACTACTTCATAGAACAACAGAAGAGAATCATAAGAAAACATAAATGAAGGCAGCTGGTAAGCCACACACAAATAAATCTATATATATAAAAACCAAATACCACTGACTCACTCATCACAAAATCTCCCAAACCATGAGGACTTAGGACTTGCAATTTGGAATGTAGGATTGTAGATTGTTAAGGAATAATGTTTGACGTTCTTGAGAAAGAGATCAGAGCTCCATGTGTTTTAGAGGGTAGCTGCTGATTGCCAGAGATATCACAGCCATGTACTTTTCTCCCCATGCGGGGAACGCTCTCCTGTCAGAACTGAACACGATCAGATATAGTGCCAATGTCTATTGATTTTTAAAGTTTGTCCTCTTTCATTACTATGTGGGTGTAGCCACGGGGTACAAATAGTGTATTAGTTACTTTAAGTTTCAGGAATACATTAGGAGAAAAAATGCTAGCAAACATGAAAGTGTCAGTGCCTCCAAAATGAAAAAATCAAGAAATAACTTAAAATTTGAGTGTTTACCATGAGAGTGCCTGATAATCAAACAGAGCTTTATAATGTGAATGTAGAGAAACCTAGATGTGTGAATTAATGATCTGAATCAATTATATCACTAAAGTTTTTGACAAGCAAATAAATGTAAGGCTGACTCTGGTGAATATATTCTCCATTGCAGTAGTCTAATCTAAGGTATTATATGACATTCTCAACTGAGCTCTACATTAAGTAGAGAGTTTTTTGCTTTAGCTATCTTCTGTATACATTTGTTATTGTATGTCACCAAAACATTTTCCTGCTTTCAAAACCAAATTTTAAATGCATAATTTTTCAGCTTTATTTATAGTTTTATGTATATCGTAATTTTCTGTTTCTAGACTGTCCACGGCACACTTGTTATATCTCTTTCTACTTGTTTGTGAAAAGTGGAACTAAAAGGCTCACATTCAGGCAGTGCTACCAATTGAAAGCAAGTAACACATTTACAAAGTAATATTGACAAAAATAAAAAAGATAATAATAGTAGTATTGACAATTATCATAATACATTATGGGAAAACACTTTTTTCTTGTAAAGGCATAATCAGCAAAATAGTTGAAATTTCTGAAGGGCAAGAAAAACCTTGCATATCTTTATTTTTGGATGTAATAACTTCTTTATATCATTTCTTCTGCATGATGCAAAGTGACAAAAACAAACAACAGCTGTTTCATATAAGACCTAACTGTTTCCCTGTGTGTACAACTGGAGTACAAAAATTCAGCATTTCATTGTCACAAAGCTAAGGTAATAATAGCAACTGGATATGGAAATTGTTTTAGAAATCTTTAGCTTGTACTACATTTTTAAAATACTTTATAAACCTTAACAAGGCAAAACACTATTTTTGTGGTGCTGTTAGAATGTAACTCATTTTATTTTATTACATTAAGGCCTTTTAATGTATACAATTAATATTTCCTTGCTATAGGAATTTTTCCAAATTAATCTGTATCAGGGCTGTCAAAGTTAGCATGCTAATGCATTTGGATAATTTTCAAAGGTATAATGAGTTATTTTTCCTTAATTGCATTTAACACATACATTGTCTGACACCCCTTCCTACCTAAGCCAATGGTCTTCAGATTGGGTTCATGGCCCAGAAAACATTATTAAAAAAAAATAATTTGAAATTTAAAGATTGTCTTTAAATTGATTAGTTTTTAATTAAACCAGTGCTTGAAATGGGTTGGTATGTACATGGCTAATGTATGCATACTAGTGTTTACTGGCATTTCTTACAATATAGGCCCAATTTTTTTTTGAGCTTGCTCACTTCAGTGCACGGGGCCCCAACTCCCCCAGTGTCCAAAAGTGTTTCTGTATATCAGCGCACTCATTTCACAATGGGAGACAAACATCTCAAGTGCGTACTCTCTTTCTCACCATCTCTACCTGCATGAGCAAGCTGCACAGCATGTCTCTCGCTCTCTCTCTCTCTCTCATTCTCTCAGGTGTGGTTCACCAGCTTTGCAAGATTTTAAATTTTGGTGAACTTGCTTTTTGTACCATTATTTTTAGAAATGTTTTAGAAATTGCCAGACTAAAGAAGAGTAAAATACAAGACGGAATTTAACAATTATTGATAATAAAATACACGTGTCTAACATATCATTTTTGGTATTAATAATGATAATCATAAATAATTATTCTTTACATTAATATCAGAAATCTATTGTTTCAGACAGAGTTGCCGGTGTTGGATAAGCTTCATTTTTCCTTTAAAAATAAATATAGTGATAGGCTGAAATTAGAAGCAGAACTATGCTGAAAGTTATCAAAACTGGAACCCCACATTGACAATACTGAGTATATAAAACATCAAGGTAACATTTTCCTCTTTTTTGACCTTTAGTTATATTTTGACAAGTTATTTTTCTGGTTCATTTAATCTGGATTCATATTAAAAAATATGAAAATTTTAGGTAAATTTTTATTCCTTATCAAACCATATTAAAGTTCTTACATTTAAAAATAATTAAAAAATATTTGATATGCATATGAAAAACTAAAAGACATACACAAGCACAAAAATCTCTTTAATCACTTGTTAAAATCCCCAAATGAAGTACTAGGGGCAGAGGTCAGTCAGTCAGTCATTATCCAACCCCCTATATCCTAACACAGGGTCACAGGGGTCTGCTGGAGCCAATCCCAGCCAACACAGGGCGTAAGGCAGGAACAAATCCCGGGTTGGGCGCCAGCCCACCGCAGCACCGGAGCAGACACTGGGAGAACATGCAAACTCCACGCAGGGAGGACCAGGGAAGCAAACCCAGGTCTCCTTACTGCGAGGCAGCAGCGCTACCAATGCACCACTGTGCCGCCCAGGGGCAGAGGTGAGAGTTATGACATCTCACTTTTAGTTGTGACCAGTAAGATTTCTGTACTTAACAATTTAAGACTGTAAGAAAATCGGTATACTTCAGAATATTTCAAATCCTAGAGATCCTTTTCAAGAAAAAAAGGTTGAAAACCCCTGGCCTAGAGATATTTCACATATAATCACATATGTGTCAGTAGCCTGATATAGCTAAGTATCCCAAAATGTAAAAAATGCTTTGACATACAGTATTTCTGATTGAAATTTGAAGGAGTTACAAAAAAAAGAAAATTGGCAGACTTGTTTTTTTTATTTGTCAATATTTGTCAATAATAATACTGTAGCAAATAGTCTATACTAACAAATGGCTGAGCACTGAAAAGGAATTGTAGAGGGGAATGACAATTTATGCAAATGAAGTGAAAAGAGTTAAGTTCAGTGAAGGTCAAAGAAGATGAGCTATAAAGCTCAAGAGTGTACCTTGGTCTGTTGTTGTGTGCATAGGTGTTGCTTGACTAGAAGCAAAAATGGAGGGAGATAAAAGTAGAACATGAAGTGGCCTCTATGGGTACATGCAGTACCCCCTATTCTGTCAGATTCTTTGACCAGGATGGCACAAGGTTGGTGTATTTGTCCCTCTTGGATTGTCGAGCATGCCTATCTACATATAGAGTCATGCACAGAGGACCATTTGGGACAGGCCATTTGGCTGTATGTCAGATTAACTGTATAACTCTTCGCCCTTTCACGGACAATAATGCTATATGTCACCAGGCTTTTGGTGGTGTAATTGAGTCAGATAGCAGATCAAACCTAAACCGTCTTCGCACCCCTTTC
Source organism: Erpetoichthys calabaricus (assembly GCF_900747795.2). Lineage (NCBI taxonomy): Eukaryota > Metazoa > Chordata > Cladistia > Polypteriformes > Polypteridae > Erpetoichthys > Erpetoichthys calabaricus. The sequence continues at coordinate 149,614,586 of NC_041394.2, forward strand.
TGCAATATTGATAGATTAAAACAATATAATTTACATAATATTATCAAAATGACAGAGAGAAACAGACACAGTAGAAATAACAGTATTAAATGAATCTTATAAAACTGCACAAACATAAATAGCAGCAACTGGATCCATAAATGCACCCCCCCATACATCAACATATACAGTACGCAAATAACACAAAAAAACCTATGATGCACACACCCTACAAAGTCCAAGCAGTGCTGACACTTCTGATAATGATTCTGATAGTGATTCTATACAATATAGAGTTAAACAAGATAAAATGGAAAAGTCTAGAAATTAACAGAAAAGTATAACTAAATATAGTGTCTAGAGTAAAAGTAAACTACAGAATGTTTAAAAACAACAAGGAAAATTAGTATTAAGAAAGAATGAAACAGAAGATCTAATATTTCTTAAAATAGAAAGATATAGCATAGTGTTAAGGTGAAAGGAAAACGAAAACTACAAAAAACCTTGTTTGTAGTTTAAATATTTTAGTTTTGACATAGGCATGGCTCTGTTTTGGTGTACCTCACTGTTTATTTAAATATCTTGAATATAGAAGAAGTAGCAGTTTTGACACCGGAAAGGAAATTGAACATTGTTTAATGTTTAGTTTATGTAACCTTTGTCAATCAAAAAAGTTGTAATGACTGAATGCTTTTATTTTCTAACAGGCTAGATTTTGACACTAATATTTTTATCACCACCATATTTTATAGTATGGATGGCATTTCTAGAATGTTGTGGGTTTGTTTAGTTTAGTTAGGATATGCCTAATATTTTGAAAATAAATTAATTCTTTGAAGTCCAAATGTCATAAGTATCCAAATAAGTGATGTATGTACTGTTATTTCCATCCTCATTCTGCTAGAATATAATTCATTCAGAGTCACCATAGGTGATGGAATGGACTTGCTGGCTAGTGTGATGACCAGTTTGGGAGGGTGTTTTGCCCAGTAAAGACTACCACTTGTTCTCTATTTTTGCTGTTACTTCTGCTTTCGGGAATTTACAATTACTTGGAAAGTTCCTAAACTCTTCATCTGACTAATGATTTTCAGTTATATTATTCTATATTATAATTGAATGTTATAAGCTTATCCTGGTGTAATTTAATTTTAACTACAAAATGTATCAATGTTGTAATTTTTCCAGACTCACATTATGTATACTGTATTAACAAAGTAATGTAAAGTGCACATAGGTTGATTCCATTCTACAAATCATAGAATGTTTATACTTTTGTTCATATTGTAACACAATACAGTGTTGAAATGCCCAAGGGTGTGAATTGTTTTTAGTTACTATGTTTCCATTTCTTCCAAGAAATGTTTTTGTACCTATCAAAGACTTTTAGTAGCCAGCAGTATTTTGTGGCATTTAAAACCGTGCTTTGAAGGAGAAGGGTGAGTGATGGTGCTGAGGCTAGGGATCTGCTCTGGCAATTGGAAGGTTCCTGGTTCAAATCCTGTAAATGCCAGAAGAGACTCTACTCCATTGGGCCATTGAGCAAAGCCGTTAACCTACAATTGCTTCATCCTGGGTATGACGTTAACCTGCATCCAGTCCAGCAAGCAGGTCTTCCAACTTGCAGGGAAAATTCGGAGGTTAATGTCAGAATTGGCACTCCAGCCACTGTAAAAAAACCACACACTGTTCCAGTGTGGTGCTGAGGTGTCACCCGGTGCATGACTGCACTTGGGTCCCAATTTGGGTGGCTCGTTGCAAACTCCTCCTTTGATGAAGTCTATTTATATATTGAGAGTAGCCATACATGGGTTGATTAACTGTGATTAATTGGAAAAGAATTTTACACAAAAGAAAATTAACACCATAAAAGTCATTATTGTCGCACAATAATTGGTAGCATGCTTAAGTAGTTTAAGGTGCAAATACTAAAACTTGCTAATTTCTATGTTTAGTTAATGTAAGCTAAGCACCTGTATAACCTTATGTTGCACAAAATTTAGTTGGGAGCTGTTACATGCGTTTTTTTAATTACCTTGTGAAAGTATAGCATTCATTTTTGAAAATATTTGTATTTTGCAGTTACATTGGTAATGGAAACCTGCAGTAACTTCCACTGTATAAGTAAATCTGATTTATTATGCCATGGAATTTAGAGAGTCAAAATTCAATATTTTTAGCACTAAGTGTGTAAGTACTTTTACTGCATTGTATCTAAAGTTGGTGTTGGACTTTTTTTTCCTCCAGATTTCATTCCCTCGCTGAAAGGACTCCTTGGGAACCCTATATATTTCTTGTACCTCTGTATAACAATTGTACAGTTTAACTCTCTGATTGGCATGGTAACATATAAGCCTAAATACATTGAACAGCACTATGGCCAGTCTACCTCCAAGGCCAACTTCATTATTGGTATGTGTGTAATGCATGTTTGAAATATCGTTATTGTTTTGCCCAGTTAAATAATCTAGTAATAGTAATCTAGTTCAGAGTCATTCACATTAAATATGATTTGATTAGCCCATTTTACATGCAGTGTGTAACCATGGAAATTAACAGGTCATCCTTCTCATTAATATACATACTTTGATTTGCTTGCTCACACATAAAAGAAACCAGGCAGTTTCCTCGGTCAACAATAGTCACACATAAAACTTTACGCTAGGTGAGGGGAAGAGAAATTCTGAAAGTGTCTTGTCTAAAGAGAATATGTCAGTGACCAGAAATGGGGCAGTGTTAATTCTGTTATTTTAAAATATTATTTTGCACTATTCCCTCAAGTTACAAAAACACACTGGAGAAAGGCATGTCTGACTAGGTTCAAACTTTATTTGGATTTAATAGGAACAAAATTCCAGTACTATTGAATCTGGATGTGTATAAGAAGAATAAACAGAAAAAAATCCACATATCAGGTATAGGTTGATTAAGTTCATGCTATAGGCCTAATAAGTCTTTAGTAGGAAGCTGCACCACAGACCTACTTGGAAGCAGGGACACTTTCATTTTTAAGAAAAATTAAATATATGCTATATTTTTTTCCAACAGTTCTTAACAAGGTTCCTTCAGTTAAATTCTGCTAAGATGGAAAGGATGAGCTGAAAATACTTTAGATTTAAATTTTGAAAAGCAGAAGTTATTACTTCAGAGTTTATTAAAGTTCTGTTGAATACAAACAGGTTCGGATGGGCAAAGATTTTTGAACTGCCATGGTAGTATCTCACTTTGACCTTATGCATACTAAACTGAGCCTTGTCTGGCCTGAAGTTTGTACAGTCTGCAGGGCACACTTTTTTGCCAAAATAACCAATTAGCTGAGGGTCATCACATTGACCTCACTGTAGTGTTACTAGGTCTATGTAAGTTCAACATCCTTAGCATGAACCAGCCTTGCAGAGTTGATTCTCAGTTTATTCAAGGAAGCATAAGAGAAAAATGTAGTGGGAACCAAAAAAGAACCAGACTTAGCCTATTTCTGTTTAGTTCCTTATTGCTAGTAGAAAAATGTCATTAGAAAGTGGTGATCTCAGTTGGACCTGCTGTTTTATAACAGTGTGTAATTAGCTATGTATAGAAAGTGCATGTGAGCAACTATAAAGAAATGAAAACAGCTAGATTCTTGAAGTCTCATGTAAACTAAATGTTCAGAAAATAAAGTGCTCATGTACAAAGAAAAATATCAAAATGTTCACTTATCTGAACAAATGCATGTGATTACTAAATAACATGGAAGTTTCTTTGCATCCTGTACTTATTCTATACTTCTATAGAAAGGTTTTAGAATTTTTAAAATAAGTTTATGGATCTTCTGTACTCCTAATAAACTCCCTGTTTGTCAGAGAGTAAATTTGTAAGTAGTCTTAAGAGTATTCTTTTATCAAAGGATGGATTCAGATTAATGAGAGTGCTGGAGAACATTTAGACATAGTTAAACTGAAAAAAGCAGGAGGTAATATAAAATCTTGTACAAAGTTATGGTTAAGCAAATAATTTAAACTTAAATGGGGAAAAAGCACCAGCAAAAGCATAGGAAATAACAGCAAGGTAAAAACAAACTATAAAAACAGGAAATACTGTAGCATGTAACAGGCTCAAAGCACACTCAACAAACTCAATGACCATTTACTGTGGTTAAATCTAGAGAATATAAGTAAACATTGCTTCTGATAATGGAAATCATTTGCATTTTACAGGCTGTGTGTGAGGTTTGGCAAAATCCAGAAAGCAAGTAGTAGCAGTGCAGGACTAAGCAGTGCATCTTTTTTTGAGTTGAGCCATTTTGAGGAGGTGGTACAGAAGTAAGAACTGCTATTTTATTATGTAAACTCAACAAACTAATTCAATAATGCCTAAAAGTGCAGTCAATTGCATTACCTTTTGACATTGTGCAAACTTTGGAGAATTGAGGCTTTCCTCATACCATGTGAATAATTTAGCAGTGAAAGTGGCCTTCTGTATGTTTAGTATTATATTATTGCATTTCATATTTTAGCAGGCATAGGAGGAGATTAAAGAGACATCCACACAAAGGTTACATTTTTGTTAAATATTTTACATAAAACACAGCAAAGCTTGAACTGTTTCATTGTTCCTGAAACCAATTATAAATTATCTAGGAAAATTTACGGCATGCATACAGCTTCTGAGAATTGGTTACATTTCATTTTTTCAATTACAGCACAGTCTTGTGAAGTGGCTTACTCATGGTCATATAGTGCCAGTAGCAGGATTTGAACCCACAGCCTCAGAGTCTGAAATCCTAGATCTAAAACCTTAACTTCTTCACCATACTGCCTGTCAGTAATACTAGTACATTGTAAAAAAATCTACAAACATAGTACAGAAAAACACTTAGCTAGTTATGTAGTACTTTTGATACTTCTGATATACCAGATTAACCGATGGCACTATAACTGAGGCCCACTGTCTTATGAAATTTCTCGGTGAAGCCAGGTAACACAGCTAGTACAGTATATTTTTTATGCTAAATGAGTGCTCTAATTAAATTGATACCATAACCATTCCATTTTTTAAAATCACACAAATTTTTATTCATTTCCTGTGGTAGTGCTAGAAATATAAGGCTTCTTAAACAATAATAAAGCATGTAGAGCAGCTCGATGTCCATTTTCTTTTAAAAGCTATATTTTAGTTTCTTCTCTTTGTAGACTTAGTCCCACTTGAGGCATATAAATCACCATTCAAAGGGTGCCTTTGGCTGCTGCCAGATACCAAGTGCCTAAACTCCTTCTGGAAGCTACTTTTGTAGGTCATTTCTGGGTCATGTGGACAGAACTGCTGGTCTAAGAATAATCCTCTACAGACATCATGGGTTGTCTTTCCGCCAAATGTGACGTCTACTTACTTGGCCTTGGCCTAATCACACTGAATTTGTGTCTTTCCTGAGGAAAAGAGATATCTCACACTGTGAGGCAAATGGAGCTCCTCATTCCAGCCCTTGGTCCTTGTTTGTGCCCCACACCAGACATCACCGTGACAGTATATATTACAATTCACAATCCAGTTATTATTCAAAATTGAGGATACTTAGAATAAATTTGGAATCGTTAAAAGTATTTTTTTTTATTTTACAGTTGTGTGAAATCTGGAAAAATAAAAAATTAACATTTTACTGTAAATTATTATTTGGAAAGTATATTTGCATTGAGGTAAATTTTCACTTTTTAAATGTCATTTTTAAAACTTTTTTTTCTACTTAATTTTCAGGAGCTATTAATATTCCTGCTGTTGCCTTGGGAATATTCTCAGGTGGGGTTGTAATGAAAAAACTGAAATTAAATGTGATAGGAGCCGCAAGATTTGCACTTGGTACCTCTGTGCTGGGTTTTGTCATATCACTTACCTTTTTTGCAATGGGATGTGAAAACTCCAAAGTGGCAGGATTAACCATTTCATATGAAGGGTATGCAATTTATACTGTGCAATTACAGTATTTAAAAAATGAGATGGCTTTTTATCTGTGCTGAATCATAGTAGTTAAGGGCATTCCCTCATTTTAATGTTTAAGGGAAATACAGCCTGTTCATATAATTTGTGTGATTGCCGGATTGCAGGCAAAACAAAAGACTAAAATTTAGTCATGTACCTATACTACTAAAATAATATCATCTGCATAAGCTCCTGATATTGAAAAACAGAAGAGGAGCAGTTACAACACTGGAAGACTATGGGCAATTTCTTTAGAGATATCCTATTTTTGTGTTGTCTAAAGTGAAATACTAAGTTTTTTTTTTTGTTTTTTTTTAACATCATCTACTATTATTGCTTCTATAAAGCACTTAGACACCACTGAGGCACAATAGATGTTTTGTTTGTAGCTCTCTCATGAGGATGGTAAATGTTTCAAACATGTATAGCATGTTTTGTGCCTTGCTGACTTTGCATAGTGTTAGAAGCATAGCAATTGTCAATTGCATTTTGAACTTGGGCTCTTCCCCTACCACTTCGTTTTACGTGAAATGCCCTAACCCCTTCTATCTGTATCTGTTACTGAACAACACTAATGGAATTGCAGTGACATGATGGAAGCAAAATAAAAAAGGGAACTGGGCTTTAGCACTTAACTGAGGTATTGTGCATTGAGACTTTTTTCATAAACCTTTAGTTGAATTCACTTGGTGTATAATGATTTTGTGTTTTTAACTTTTTTATCCATCTTTAAGATACTCTTCTTGATTCATCTTCCTAGATACCCTTGCCTGGCTCTGTTGCCAGACATGTACTTTCACCACCTGCCTATTTTTGGATTATGGCATAAAATGAAATATATATTTGTACTCCATATCTCCTTGTCATGACTCCTGTCCTGCTTTGGCTTTTAGAGGATATCCAGGCTTTGCTCTGCTGTGCGCTTTCATGGCTTGGTTATCTCTCCATGGGAAGTAATGTAGGGAGAATGTAAGAAGCATTGTTGTGAAGAAAGATTTATATGGCGTAATGCATCACAGTTTATTTATACCACCCTGACCTCATAAAGGTTCAGATTGCAAGATACAAGTGTCTACCTAGGTACCAAATTCACATATTTTTGTATGTCATTGCAGCATCAAGCATATCTCCTATTTTGAAAAAACATTGTCAGCAGGTTGCAATTCTGACTGCTTCTGTTCTGTGAAACACTGGGATCCAGTTTGTGGAAGTAATGGAATAACTTATATTTCACCATGTCTTGCTGGGTGCAAAACATCAAGAGGTTCTGGAAAAAGCACTGTAAGAGCATTTTGTATTTGTTTTGGATTTTGAATAAGTAGACAATTTCTGTACATGTACAGCAGGTTAATACACAATTTTTCCTTGCATGTTGAAGATGCATGTGTATATATGTAAATAAAAGTCCAAGCATTCCATCAGTTCACGTAACTATAGGCTTACAGATACAGCCTTTATTTTTTTTGTATAAAATAGATAGGACTTATCAAACTACTCATAGGAAACACCATGGTAAAACACTTCACAAGGCACATGATTTTAGACGACATAAAATTACACACAACTTTGCATTTAACATAGCATGTATTTAACATTTTCAGTTATAATGATCCATCAGCTATTAGATTTGTCAGGCCTATTAATTTTTTCTCTTTTCTTTCACCTATGCTTCTTTCAAAGTACCCTTATTCTCAAAACGTAGTATGCCAGTTGTAACTCTTTCATAATGTAATTCACAGGTCCCAGGTTAGCAAAGTCACAGCCACATTAATGCACTCAGCATTACCTTTGATAATGAATACAGTATATATTTTTAAATCTATTCTCATTTAAGAAATTAAGTTACATTTTTAGAGCAAACTACTGTATTTTCGTGTTATTTTGTATGATGATAGTACTGATTCATAGTTAGAATAGTTAGGATTTGCAACTTCAGAGTGAATTTGCTGTCAAAAAGAACATCTAAACAAAAAATAAATATCTTCAGAATGTTTTCTGAAGACTACATAACTTGATTCAAAAAATGTGCTTAATTCAAAACTCTCAAAATGCTTCCTGTTTGGTGTTAAATTTTGACAGCATATTTTTACGGTTTAGAGTGGAACTTTTAAATCTGACATGGAAGGTAAACTATGAAACTACTGTATGTGTATCTATTTTGTGGAGGACGTCCTTGTGTCTACTGTATTAACTGCAGTAGTATTAGGACTACAGAAAAATAAAAGATAAAAGATCTTGGTTTAATATATATCTTCCTAAGTAATTGGGACAATAACTATCCATCGTTTTCCATTTTATCTATTAAATGGTCATGGGGAGTAGGGGGTTATCCTGTGATCATTAGGTGCAAGGCATGAACTGGGATAAATGGATCCCATTTGTAAATGGGAATTGTAATAGGTTTATTTGCTTATTAAAGTTAGGACTAGCAGCAGATGATGCAATTTAGTTTATATACAACAATTTCTCTAATCTGGAACATTCGCCTGTATTTATTTTTTGTTTTAAAATCACTTCTAACATGCAGGAAAAGATGTGTTAATTTTGCATTTACACATTAGAAAGCTATTTTTTCATTGTATATTAGGTATATGTACAGATCAGAACAAGTTGCTTTAGAGTGTGATAATGGTTTTGCAGACAAAACAGTTTCGCATCTAGGATAAAGAAAAAAGCATACACAGACACAGACATGTATCAGGAAGAAAGAAAATGGTGATTCAGAAAGATAGTAATTGCTTCCCTAGTGTGCTATGGTGTGCCGAGTGTCCTGCCCAGTAGATGAGAAAAAATGTTAAGAGACTTCCTGATCAGAGTTCTTGCTGTTCCTATCAGAAAACAGTCTCTGTCCTAGACTGAGATGTTAGTAACTGGGATGAAGCTTTAAAAGAGCAGTCATTGAGGTGTAACTGTTATATATTAACTGAAAGTTAGGGGGTACCTTTCTTATTTTTCCTTGGTAACTTATGGGAAACTAAAAGGTGCTTCCATAAAGATTTAGTGTTAGGATTTTTTGTTTGCTACTTTGACCGTGATTTTTTTTTTATTTCTGTGTCTCTCATTCATGCCTGAGCCCCATTTACAATATCTCCGTGTTTTTTCACTTTGCTTCCATCTCCTGGTCACTTTTTGTTTTAAATAAACTGGTTGTTCTGAGCCAATCATAATACCAGAGCCCATGAGTGGAATCTTTTGCTTGATATCTCTATAGACAAAGCATGGTCATCCTTGACCTTGGAAGTGATTCAATGAGTTAGCTTTATAGTAACCTTGAGACTTAGATTTAAAGTACCTTAAGAGTGAACACTCACTGAGTCTAGAGAAAGGGATGTGAATGCAGAGCTGCCAGACACTGTCTTTGCACACTTTTAAAGAAAAAAGCATGAAAAGATTGAAAAAAATAAGTTTAATTATTATTTATAAAATCACAACCTGTGAGTGCTGCTGCAAGTTACAGAATTATCAGAGCAGCAGCTATTATTAAAAAGCATTCTAAGGGCTTTTGGATAAAAGTAACTTAGAGAAAGTGCTACACTGCCATTTTGTTTAATTAACTAATTATGTTGAATGTTTGGCCTTCTTGGCATAATTTTGAGTTAAAGATGTGCTGTGCCATTTTTATGATGAAATTTGTTGTTTTGTGTTGTAATAATGTTGGTTACATTAGCATAATTTAAAATGTCACTCTAATAACTCAAGTTTCCCTTCTTTCCAGGTGTTTGATAACTGCCAATGCTTGGAATTAGATGGCTTTTCAGGTGGAAATATTTCAGCAGTACTCGGAGAGTGTCAGAAGAGAGAGGACTGTGATAAAATATTTCCTTATTTCCTAGCTTTATCAGTCATCAGTTCTTTCGTCATATCTTTAGGTGGCACACCAGGATACATACTGCTTATTAGGTAGTAACACTAGTCCTATTTCACCTTTTAAGAAATACAATAATATACACTAAAACATAATACATTTTGAATTATAATTAAGCAGTAATTTGTAAAGGACTAATTATGATAAATTAAGAATTTAAATATTGGCTAATATTACACTTTTTTGAATATACATGTATCTAATATTCACTTTTCAGATGTATCAAACCGGAATTGAAATCTCTGGCTTTGGGTTTTCACACATTAATTACAAGAACACTAGGTGAGTTCTCTAATATTATTTCCAATATTACTGGTGTAGGGGTTGGTGCTGCAAATGTTTCCACAAAAAGTGTTAGCAAAGCTGCAGGCTAATTGCACTAAGCTATTTTAAAGTCTCTTTTGTAAAATGATAATTTAACAGAGACCTTACTTAATCGGTCTTATCTTCTGTTTGGTCTTTCAATGTGATTTGTAAAATCAAAGCAAACTTGACTTCAGTAAAAAATGTTCCTTCCCTGTCACTAAATTTTAAAAAATTTTTGTAAGCTACTGTACTGTACAGTACTGTTAGCCAACAGGGTGCTGGGGGAAACTGGGGGAAGTGTGACAGTTGTAAGGTCTGCAGTAGAAGTGACAGATGCATTCAAGATGGAGGTGGGATTACATCGGGGATCGGCTTTGAGTCCATTCTTATGAGCAAAGGTAATGGAGAGGTTGACAGACGAGATTAGACAGGAGTCCCCATGGACTATGATGTTTGCTGATGACATTGTGATCTGTAGCAATAGTAGAGAGCAGGTTGAGGAGATCCTGGAGCGGTTGAGATATGCTCAAGGAAGCAATGAAGGTCAGTACGACCAAGACAGAATACATGTTAATGAATGAGAGGGACTGTCAGAGTAATGGTGAGGATGCAGGGAGTAGAGTTGGTGAAGGTGGATGAGTTTAAATTCTTGGGATCAACAGTACAGAGTAATAGGGAGTGTGGAAAAGATTTGAAGAAGAAAGTACAGGCAGGGTGGAGTAGGTGGCGAGTAGTGTCAGGACTAATTTGTGACAGATGGGTACCAGCAAGAGTGAAAGGGAAAGCCTACAAGATGGTACTGAGACCAGCTATATTATATGCATTGGAGACAGTGGCACTAACAAAAAGACAGGAGACAGAGCTGGAGGTGGCAGAGTTAAAGATTTTAAGATTTGCATTGGGGGTGACTAGGATGGACAGGTTTAGAAATAAGTTCATTAAAGGGTCAGCTCAGGTTGGATTGTTTGAAGACAAAGTCAGAGAGGAGAGATTGCGTTGGCCTGGACATGTGCAAAAGAGAGATGCTGGGTATATTGGGAGAAGGATGTTGAGGATAGAGTTGCCAAGCAAGAGGAAAAGAAGAAGGCCTAAGAGGATGTTTATGGATGTGGTGAGAGAGGACATACAGGTGGAGGGTGTGACAGAACTGCTGTGGCAGCCCCTAACGGGAGCAGCCAAAAGACAGGGAAGAACACTGTCATCCTATTGGACAAAATAAAAGTTTGCCAATTACACAAAGTGGGAAAAAGTCCATATTTAAATGATGTTTAATAGATTACCATCTTTGGGGAAAGGCCAATTCCATTTTTAACATAGTGTAAGACAGAATCACCATAATTTTGAAATTGTCTTGTACCCAGTTCAATTCAGCATAGTGCAGTGTCATTGTTTCTGGAACATTTTTAATAATAAAGGTATTACTCTCTTAGACAAGTTTCCGTGTCTGCTCCAATGCAGCAATTCCTAGAGAAAAAAAACAAGAGAACAAACTCAAATGTTTTGAGCATGGCAGATAGTTACACTTCTTTGGATAGCTTCTGCTTAAGAAAGGAAAGTAATTTATGTTAAATTTGGTCTTGCTCTTAAGTTAACAGACAGCCTATGTCAGAAGTCAGATTACGCCTTATGTATAAGTTTAAGACAACTGCTGTGTCAGTTTTATATGATCACCTAATTTAAAGTATAGTCAGGTAAAACTACTAACGCAAGCTAAACAGCATAATATTTAACAGCTGTAGTTGTAGTAGCTGAATACAATCTTTCCTCACTATCAGTTGTGCAAACCACAGTACATTTTAAATTTAAAATCTCAAGAACACACCCATTGGAGTGCTTAGTCACATAATCAGAATGGTACATTCCTTCCAATTTGGTGTTCAAATATTGAGACACAAGACAAAATACATTTGTTAAAGTAGTAAAATAGATTTTACTTAAAGTGACAATCAGTAAATGTAATAGAGAAATTGCAATATTTCATGAGCCAAGCCATACCCTAACTCCTTTTAGGAAGCTATGCTAAAAGAAAGACACAGTGAACCCTGAACTGATGAGGAAGAGTATGTGCATCTTCACTCCAAACACACTAGAAGGGAGAAAAAATAGCAGTTACACAGGTATTTCTGCTATATAGTTCACATAACTGTGGCATCAAAAGCTTTGAGTTTTCACAATAGCATAAACATTAGTAGACAGGGGTCAGATATTTATAGATCCGTAAATAAGTTTTAAATTTGTCCAGAGCCACACCTTAGTGTGTCCTAAATATGCCTAGCCTATACCTGTTTATCCATCCATCCATTTTCCAACCCGCTGAATCCGAACACAGGGTCACGGGGGTCTGCTGGACCCAATCTCAGCCAACACAGGGCACAAGGCAGGAACCAATCCCAGGCAGGGTGCCAACCCACTGCAGGACACACACAAACACACCCACACACCAAGCACACACTAGGGCCAATATAGAATTTATTTCCCTGCTTCATGGCATCCTCATCAATGCCTTTGTATGCAGATGGTAAAATATATTGTATGGACTGTTTAAAAAATTGTGACCAAAAAATTGTGACGGAATTGTGCATTAACATGACATGACATGTATATTTAATCAAGTTAATTTCTAATTATTTTAAATGTTCTGCCTAATTTCTAGTGATGTCTTAGACCAGTGGATGGTGTGTGGTGATATTAACAGTGCAATCCTTTATATGTTCAGAATAATAATTTGTTCCTTATCTTATGTGCTCCTTAACTGAGACAAGTTTAACTACTCCCTTCTTTTTTGTGCATTTTCTGTTATGTTGTGTTGTGTTGTATTTCTGTTTATCTTATTTAGGTATTGTAGAGGAAATTGCCTCAGGGATCCAAGATCTGTGATTTTTGGAGCTTTATAAACCTGGTCAGGTTATCCTTATCAAAATTTTTCCAAAGAAATGACTATATAAGTAATAAACTCCACTTTCAGAATAGTTACACCAAAGACTGTGAGGACTTCACATGGTGGGGATGGTCAAGAAGATGGTCACCTTCAGTCCATAGAAGCAGGGAAAATCTTGTGAGTTTGTCCCCTGCAAGGCAAGAGATATTATCCAGGTGCAATGACTCTAAGATGCAAGGCACATGCAAATAAAATTCTGCTGTAATATCCCATTTTTGTGGGAATGGCTTTTGTAGTCCTAATTGAGTAGTAGGCAGCTGTGCAGAGCTTGTGTTAGAGTTTGGAAAGTGCTACCTAGAAATAGGCTTTCTCTTCTCTGCTGTTTTAACAGCCATTTTAAAAGTTCACAGAGGTTGGCCCGTTGCCCTGACTCAACTCAGTGACTCAAAACACTGACTCTGGTACAAAACTTATTGCTCTGGAACTTCTATTCAGAAGACACTGAAGTTTAGGCAGCTGGAGGTTTTGTGGGTACCTGAGTGGAATGTCTTAGTGAAACTTTAGATTGCAGATAGATGCAAATATCTACAGACCTTGTAGTTCTGTTGAGTAACTTAGAAGCTCATGTGGGAAATAATGCATTTGCTAGAAGTAGTGTAATAGAGGACAATAACTTGTATGCAATTAACTGTTTTTGGATTTCTTGCTAGTTATGGATTATCAAAAGCATATACCACTTCTAAACACAGTGTTGTACATATACTGTATATAGCTGTACTAGTGTAGCGGTGCTACATGGAGGGGAACGTCTAAATGTGTTTTTTGTCAAGTTGTGTGTTTCGTAGCGTTGTCTTGTTTATGTAGTATTTGGTGTGTCTGTGTAAATGTCGTTCCCTGGAACCAAAGGGAGAAGGAGAATGCTACAGGACCATAACCCCTCAAGGTAATTTTCCTGCCCCCAATCAAGTCCATCCGGGTTATTCCCTACTTAAACGTAAGGAGGGAGAGAAGAAAAGGAGATAGAGGGGAAAAGGAAGAAAACCAGAACACAACAAGAGACAGAGAAACGCTGATCCGGGTCGTCATGTGCCTTTCCACAGCTTGCTGTTTCAGTGCTGGGAAATGTAACGATATCTCCATTCTCACAAAACACAGAAATATCAGGACATGCCGAGGACAATATTGTGAGACCGTTTTTTTTTTAATTTCAAGTAAACAGCAGAATATCATAAATAGTGTGGCAATAAATATACAGTGCAAACCCTCCCTTGACCCTACACTGAACATAAAACAGATATGACGCACAAGAAACACCTAACACACATAAAGTCCATGGAATTTTCCAGAGGATGATTAATGGAAATGACCTTGAACCTGTTAGAAACTGTCCAGCAGTAATGGTAATATGGAAGTACTTCATCGTTTGCTCCTTTCCCGAAATTAATAAAGAAACGGTCTCACCATTTGGTCCTTGGCGTGTCTTGATATTTCTGAAACCCGGGGTTTTGTGAGAATGGTGATAATGTTACAGGTCTGGCATTGAGAGAAACAAGCTGTGGAAAGGTACGTGATGCGTTTCAGTGTTGTGTTCTGATTTTCCTCCTTTTCCTCCTTTCTCTCCCTTTCTTCTCTCTCTCCTCAAGTTTAAGTAAGGAATAACCTGGACGGACTAGATGGGTGGGGACAGGAAAATTACCTTGAGGGGGTCACAGTCCTGCAGCATTCTCCTTCCCCCTTTGGTTCCAGGTGACAACATTTATACAGACACACCATAGACTATATAAACGGGACAACGCTACGAAAGACATGACTCAGCACAAAACACATTAAGACGTCCCCCTTCATGTAGCACTGCTATACTGGAATCCTAGGGAAAGGTGACAGCGACTGAATTTGTGTCTTCTGATTTCAGGGATTGAATTTATGTCATCTGTGATTTTAGTCTAAGTATTTTCTTCTTAATTGGTTAAGGAAATGTGCTATACTGCCATCTGGCGTTATAAGAAAAAGGAAAGAAAGAAATGGTATCAGTGTAATTTTTCATTTTAAATCTTTCTAATGTCTGCGGTGGGCTGGCACCCTGCCCGGGATTGGTTCCTGCCTTGTGCCCTGTGTTGGTTGGATTGGCTCCAGCAGACCCCCGTGACCCTATGTTCGGATTCAGCGGGTTGGAAAATGGATGGATGGATGGATCTTTCTAATGTTTGAAGTGAAAGCAATAAATGTAAATATGAAGTTCTTAATTGTCAATGCTATCATTAAAAGTGAAAGCAAAAATTTTGGGTATTTAGACGTATTGGTTGAAACTTTGTTTTTTCTATAACTGAGTACCTAGTTCTGTTGTGATTTTTAAGAATATTTTGTTTTTTGATATTTTGGTGTTATGTTTATATTTTTTAATTAAATAATTATTCCCATCACCATTTTAAAAAAAAGTCATGGATGCTGCCAGGGGTTAGAGTTTCTAGGAGCAGTTGCTGACCTTGTGATGGGAAAGTCAAATGAATGTCCATAAATATTTGGACAGAGACAACTTTTTTCTGATTTTGGTTCTGTACATTACCACAATGAATTTTAAATGAAACAATTCAGATGCAGTTGAAGTGCAGACTTTCAGCTTTAATTCAGTGGGGTGAACAAAACGATTGCATAAAAATGTGAGGCAACTAAAGCATTTTTGTACACAATCCCTTCATTTCAGGGGCTCAAAAGTAATTGGACAAATTAAATAACTGGAAATAAAATGTTCATTTCTAATACTTGGTTGAAAACCCTTTGCTGGCAAAGACAGCCTGAAGTCTTGAACTCATGGACATCACCAGATGCTGGGTTTCCTCCTTTTTAATGCTCTGCCAGGCCTTTACTGCAGCAGCTTTCAGTTGCTGTTTGTTTGTGGGCCTTTCTGTCTGAAGTTTAGTCTTCAACAAGTGAAGTGCATGCTCAATTGGGTTAAGATCAGGTAACTGACTTGGCCATTCAAGAATTTTCCACTTCTCTGTTGTCTCTGTCCAAATATTTATGGACCTAACTGTATATCATTTTGTTCCTCCTATAAAAGATGGCAGTACACATTATTTGATGTTTTTGAATTGCTTAATTACAAATTAAGTTTGTCCTTTCCTTATAGCTTTTATTTTTTTATGCTGCTGGTTTTGACTTTTTGCTTTGATTTTGTTTACCACAATTATTTACACTCATTGCTTTTGGCATAGCTAAATGATGTTTGCAACTGTTCTTTTGCCTATCCCTTACTTTTTTATCTCCTGGTCCTTCTTCATTTTGTCAGGACAAGCCTAATGTTTCATCTGGGCACAATAAATATCTTGGACCAAAATTGTGTACAATCTAGGATAGAAAGTTTGATAATAGAAATGATCAATTTAATCAAAAAAGAAAAGAAACAAGAAAGAAAAACAGATCAGGGCATTAACCTCAGCAGTACTACATTCCTTTGAGGAGGTTGTTGCTTTGGCTTTAGAGTTTCAATATTTTTCAATTAATTAAGTATTTCCTGCCTCGAAAATGAACTTGGTTAAACTGAACGTAGAGTAGGAAACATTTAAGGAAATATTTATGTTTTTATTGTGGCTGTTCTAGACATTTGTATTTCATTTATGTATGATTACATGTGTTGAATCTCTATAAATGTCTTTTTTTAATTCTTTAAAAGAAGAGTCATGACACTTATTTGGATCAAGTTTATATTTTAATATGAACATTCTGGGAGCCCTTAGTACAGTGCCATAATGTACTATCCAGCCTGATTTAAATTGCCTTTCCAAAAAAAATATTTCTAACACAGGGAAGTATTTTGACTAGATAAACAGGATGTGATCTACCCTTGTATATCCATCCATCCATCCATTTTCCAACCCGCTGAATCCGAACACAGGGTCACGGGGGTCTGCTGGAGCCAATCCCAGCCAACACAGGGCACAAGGCAGGACCCTTGTACAGTATATCTAGGAGTTAAAATGATACATCTGTTACACTCCTGAATCTGTGACATAGTTTCTTTAAATTAATAAAAAGGTTGTTAAATAAAGGCACATCCTATCACATAATTCACTTATATCAAACATTGTTTTATTCCCTTTGCTCTACCCAAAATGTGTTTTGTTTGACAGGGGTCCTCAATTCATTTCTGATTTTTTAGAGAAAAGCCAAGCAAAATGACACCTTTTATTGGCTAACTAAAAAGATTACAATATGCAAGCTTTCGAGGCAACTCAGGCGCCTTCTTCAGGTAAGACATCTTGCCCGAAGAAGGGGCCTGAGTTGCCTCGAAAGCTTGCATATTGTAATCTTTTTAGTTAGCCAATAAAAGGTGTCATTTTGCTTGGCTTTTCTCTACATTCATAATGGCTAACACGGTACAACACCCTAGTACCATTTTTTAGAGATATTTTGTTTTAAGATGGGTATTCAGTTGAGTTTACATCAGTGGACCACCTGGAATGCAACTTTCAAACTAAACGCATGAATCTTTAGAAGTATTTACAATATACTGTTAATTCCATTCAAGCAGATTGGTCCAACGGTTAAAATTCATTTGGATGAGAGAGGCCCCATCTGAGTGTCCTGTAAGCCAAAACAGTTCGAATTTACTGTTTACTGTATTCACAGTACAAAGTATGACAACTAGTTTAAAGAACCATAAAGATAAGTGGTCAAAATATTCTCTGATCACAAGATTGTTTAATTGAGCAGAAAGTATGTCACTGTTCTTGGGAAATCTGCCTAATGGTTCCATCCTGTAAGTCAGGGCCAATGTTTCATAGTACTATACTAGGTTGAAGATGGCTGAACAAATATCCTATAAACCATTACCCAAACATTTACAGATAAATCCAACTTTTTATGTGTCTTGCTTAAAACCTGTTTGCTCATGTCGCCTTTCAAAATTGTGTCACCCCCTCCCTTTATTAGATTAATGGAGACTAAGAATATAGAATTCATCATATTTTTGACATTAGATAGTGAGGTCCACAAGTTCTTTATTTTCTGCTATACCATGGTTCCAGCACAGAAGACAGACCTTCGGTTCCTATCACTGATATTCATGTTCTTTGCATTATTAAAATTTTATATCAACACTTCACTAACAATGCTCTGTTATGATTCTTAATAATAATTTGTTTGTTTAATTTTTGTATTTCAAATTATTTTATAATGTTACTATTTCTTGTGTCAAAATTTTGAAAGTGGCATGGACATTTGTTTACTGTTTTTAGGGAGCAGTTGCTAGTCACATGACATGAAAGTCACATGATCTTACTCTGCCTAAAAAACAGCAGCATACAGTGATCCCTTGCTATATTGCACTTCGCCTTTCGCGGCTTCACTCCATCGCGGATTTTATATGTAAGCATATTTAAATATATATCGCGGATTTTTTGCTGGTTCGCGGATTTCTGCGGACAATGGGTCTTTTAATTTCTGGTACATGCTTCCTCAGTTGGTTTGCCCAGTTGATTTCATACAAGGGACGCTATTGGCAGATGGCTGAGAAGCTAGATTGCTTACTCTTTGCTTACTCTTCTCTCTCTCTTGCGCTGACTTTCTCTGATCCTGACGTATGGGGATTGAGCAGGGGGGCTGTTCGCACACCTAGACGATACGGACGCTCGTCTAAAAATGCTGAAAGATTATCTTCACGTTGCTATCTTTTGTGCAGCTGCTTCCTGAAACGACATGCTGCACGGTGCTTCGCATACTTAAAAGCTCGAAGGGCACGTATTGATTTTTGACTGAAAAACAAACTCTGTCTCTCTCTATCTCTCTCTCTCTCTTTCTCCCCCTGCTCCTGACGGAGGGGGTGTGAGTGGCCGCCTTCAACAGCTTTGTGCCGCGGTGCTTCGCATACTTAAAAGCCAAACAGCCCTATTGATTTGTTTGCTAGAGATTGTTTTCTCTATCTATGTGACATTCTGTGCTCCTGACACGCACTCCTTTGAAGAGGAAGATATGTTTGCATTCTTTTAATTGTGAGACAGAACTGTCATCTCTGTCTTGTCATGGAGCACAGTTTAAACTTTTGAAAAAGAGACAAATGTTTGTTTGCAGTGTTTGAATAACATTCCTGTCTCTCTACAACCTCCTGTGTTTCTGCGCAAATCTGTGACCCAAGCATGACAATATAAAAATAACCATATAAACATATGGTTTCTACTTCGCGGATTTTCTTATTTCACGGGTGGCTCTGGAACGCAACCCCCGCGATGGAGGAGGGATTACTGTACATATCAATATGTTTAAATTTTTGGATTCTTTAATTATGTACAATCTTCACTCTTTTTTTTTGACCTCTTGTTACTGTTCTTTTAACTTTGATACCATAATCGTTTTAACCTCCTGGTTTTGTCATGCATAGTAATTTTTGTTACTTTTCTTCTACCTGTCACTTGCTTTTATATCTCCTGGCCTTTTCTTGCTTTGTCCATTTAAAGCCAAAACTTTTCACCAAATCTCAATATGCACACCTTTGTATAAACTGTTGCATGAAGAATTCTTTAGTGCACTTCTTTAGTACACTCAGTAACTGAAGTTAGTAAATCAGAAGAGTAAACCACTATGTCTGACATTAATAGAAAAATTCCCGATTCTTTTCGGTTATGCATCTTTTAACTTTGTGACCTATACAGTATAATGACAGTTAATTATGCATGCCACTTTCTACCTACTTTTTTTTTCTTTACGCTGTAGAAATTCATTTTAATGTTTCTTAAAGTGTTTGCTAGAGACACTAACCGTTCCCATCCAAGTAAGAGTCACTAGCATCCAGAACAACAGTGTATATCACTATTCACTTGGTTAGGCAGGAGAGCAAATGGACCAAAGTTAAAAATAATAATCTAAAGTTGCAACAGGTACTGTGACAATGGGTCCTGGAACGACAGTTTGTTTAAACAGAGCAGACAGACACACTCTTAATGATTGCTAAGCTTGAGAAGATTTATCTTATTTTATAAGAGTGGAAATTAACAATAAGTGGAATCACTGAATGCCAATGAATGATGGCTACATTTACTTGATCACAATGGTATTAATTCTGTGAAACTCCTCAGAGTACTAAAATCCAATCCCACCCTCATCTTAAACATTAATTACCCTCATAATGTACTTTTTAATAAATTCAAAAATGTGTTTCTGTGTTATAGTCAACTATAATTGACCGTCTTTCATGGTTTCTTTTGTAGCCGGAATTCCAGCACCAATATATTTTGGAGCACTTATAGATGCCACCTGCTTGAAGTGGGGCAGCAAAAAATGTGGAGGCCGTGGTGCATGCCGCATATATGATACCAATGCCTATAGGTAACATTTGCCATTTTTATAATGTGTTACAATATTTAAGCATTAAATATTATAAAAAGTTAAGTATTAACACAATTATTTGCATTGCATTACTGTCTCTTCCCCTGGATTTCTTTTACTTTGTTGGTTTGTAATCACTTTAAGCATGTTATAACAAAAAGGAATCTTTTGTTGTTAGATTTTGTAAATATAGTACAATTCAGATTTATAGTTAAAGATCAGAATGCTGTATGCATTTACAAATACAAGTAAACCTTCACATTTACATGTGAAAATTTGCAAATAATACTTTCGTCCCCTTAACACACAGACAAACATAAAGTATGATTAGGTAAGTGAACCTGATTTGAACAAGTCGAGATTTAACGGTTTTTCATGTAAAGTGCAAAGGTTCCATTCTGGCACTCGCCGCCAGTGCTACATTGGTGTCAGGAGCAGAATGAAATGAAAAGCTACCGTCCAGTTTAGCAAAGCAGAGGATGCAGTGATGCTCAGTAACAGACTTATTTGGCTCTTCAGAGGAGTTGCTTGAGAGTGTATGCCTGAGATCTGAGCTCTTTAGTGCCATTTGCTGCATTGGGTAGTGATGGGGTGGGTTTAGGCATTACATTAGACAGCTGATAGACTGGTACCTCTGCAGGTACTTTGGGCTCATGGAACTGGGGAAAAGTGTGGCAGATCAAGTTGCCACTGAACCCAAAAAACTGTTCAGGCAAAGGATGAGGCAGATCACATCAGCACTATGAGGCAGCCATGTTGGGAGAGTCTCAAAAAGCTGAGACCCTGACCTGGGTCCTCATTTATAACGGTTTGCATATGCACAAAAAGAGGCCTGAAATGTGTGTACATATCTTCCAATGCAAACATCAGGATTTATGTAAGAAGACTTGACAGTAGAGCATGCGTTTACTTATGGGAACTCTGGCCTTTGTGTATGCATCATTTCAGAGAAACTTGATCAAGCAGGGAACTGAAGCCAAACCAGTTAAATGATGACTTGTACACATAATAATTCATATCACTGAGCAGTTATTATAATGCACGTTGACATTTTTCTGACATTCATTTACAGTGTCTTTTTTACTAAGAGACCATTACAAAAGCTTGGACCAATAAAGATGTTTGATCTTAAGATGAAACAAGCCCAACTGCACATTATAATTCTGGGACTCCCTTGGCTATAAACATAAACCAAGTTTGAATTAGGTTAACTGAGAGAATCTTGGAAGCTTATAAGTTAAACTTGTAGTATTCAGGATTGTCCAATGTACATGGTATTTTGCAGTACTAAAGAACTTCTTTCCATCCACTATAGTAATTTTTTGATTTGTTTAATAAACAATGGTCTAAACATTTACAACCTTGACGATCTTGTGATTGTTCATTCAGTTTACTGCCAGGTGTCCAATCACCTAATGGAATGGAATATTATATTAGTGAAAACTTTGAAAATGGTTTTATTAGGCTGTTCTGCAGTTCCATTGGCTTGGGATTTCTTATTTGTTGAAGAAAAGGGTATCATTCTGAATACTTGCATCAATTACAGGAAATAAAATTTACAATCACAAATAGTTATCCATTTCCCTTAGTATCATTGTTACTTGATCAAATCCCAGGTGTCACTGTTTTTGCCAAATTAGATTTAAGTAGTATATATATAATCTTATTAGGAATGATAATTAGTTAAAAACTAAATATTTGTAATGACCTGTTGTCGAGTTAATATCTTATGGTTTGGCCAATTCTCCTACAGTTTTTTAGACATTCATGAGTGATATCTTTACAGATCTCCTTGGAGTGTACATTTTAGTATATATGGACAGCAATCTTTCCAAAGACCAAGAAACCCATCTTTACTAATTTCAAAGTCCTGTTATGTCACAGGATGTATAACAAACTAGAAATATGTAAATTTTACCAAAATACTGTTTTGATTTTTGATTGAGATTTTGGGGCGGCACGGTGGCGCAGTGGGTAGCGCTGACTCTCAGTTAGGAGATCTCGGTTCGCTTCCCAGGTCCTCCCTGCGTGGAGTTTGCATGTTCTCCCCGTGTTTGTGTGGGTTTCCTCCCACAGTCCAAAGACATGCAGGTTAGGTGCATTGGCGATTCTACATTGTGCTTGGTGTGTATGTGTGTGTGCGCCCTGCAGTGGGCTGGCGCCCTGCCCGGGGTTTGTTTCCTGCCTTGCACCCTGTGTTTCCTGGGATTGGCTCCCCATGACCCTGTAGTGAGGATATAGCGGGTTGGATAATGGATGGATTGAGATCTTGCTGTTGGGCTTAAAGGGCCTGCCCTTTACTGGTTCAGGGTTAGGGTCTTCAGTGTCTTTCAATTCCTCTTTCTTGTCTACTGCTCCTGTTAAATGTGGTGTTCCTCAGGGACCTCTTGTGGGTCCTATTTTATTTACTATATATCTTCATCCTATAGGAGCTATTTTCAGAAAATGTAATATTTCTTTTCACTGTTTTGCTGATGATACACAGGTTTATATTCTTGTGTGTAACTCTGCAATTAATTGGCAGCACAATTGTCTTTTAGAACTAAGATCCTGGATGACTGACAATTTTCTTGATCTTAATCAAAATAAAATGGAAGTGCTGATAGCTGGTCCTTCAGCCAAAGCTCAAATTGGTGTTGAACTTCTTGGCTCTTTCGCTGACTTTTGCAAACCAGTAACCTCTGTTTTGATAAACAGATTAAATCTGTAGTCAAGAGTTGCTTTTTCTAGCTTTGTCTTTTAACTAAGGTCAAACCTTTTGTATCTCCTAGGGATCTTGAGAAAGCTACTCATGCTTTTAACTTTTCTCGGATTGATTACTTCAATTCGTTGTATTCTGGAATCAGCAAATCCCTGATACATAGGTTGTAGTTCATTCAGAATGCTGCTGCTCATTTTCTGGTTGGGGCAAGAGATTTGGTTTGGTTCTGTTTCTCCAATATTAGCTCCTTTACACTGGCTATCTGTTAGCTTCAGAATTGACTTTAAAATTTTGTTGCTAGTATTTAAATCATTACATGGGTATGCTCCTGCCTATTTATCTGAATTGTGTGTTTTACACCAGCCATCCAGCGAACTTAGATCTACCGGTCAGTTGTCTCTTATGCTTGCTTGCATTAAGGGTAAAACTAAGGGGGACAGGGCTTTTCCAGGTGCTGTGCCTTGTTTACTTCATTACATTAAGGAGTCCCCTTCAATTGAACTGTTTAAAACTACATTGAAGACTCATTTCTGTTCTCTAGCTTTCAGTGACCTTCACTGATACTTATGGTTTCCCTACTCTTAGTCATCTTCTTTCTTTTTCTTTAACTCAATGCTTGCTGCATTTTGTTTTATTGTACTTTATTTCTATTTATTTCTTTTTATTTTATTTATGTTCATTGTATGTTTTAATGTAAAGCACTTCAGTTACAGCATTACTGATGTTGTTTTAAATGTGCTTTATAAATAAATTGGCATTGATTTTAGGATATCAAATTTCTCAACTAGAAGTAAGATGAAATTAAGGTAAAAGCTTTCAAAAATGAATAGAGCCTAATTCCGACATATAGTTTCAGAGTTTCATGGGACTGTGTTGGACTGTGTCGGCTCCTTGCTCCATGGTTGATTGGACCCGGGACTGTAACGTACCTGAGGATGAGCTGGGCAAATGAGAACACACAAAGTCAGTGAGAGGGGTTGCAACTGCTTTGTGCCTTTATTTTTCAAAAAACAAACAGTGCCCAATGTACAGTGCTTCAATTTGTCCATAAGTAAATAAATAATCCATAAAATGTGCAAAGTGGAGGTTAAAATGTTCAATAAATAAATCTAATAAAAGCAAGGTTAATAGTCTCCAAAGTAGTATTCTTCTAAAAACAAATGAGCCACAGCACATCCCTTTAAAAACTGACATCTCTTCTGCTTACTCCGAAAAGGGATCCTGGGGCCAGAAAACACAACCTTCTGACAGGCATAGCTAACCTTTAACACTAGAATTCCTGAAGCCAACGAAAAACTCGTAATCCGAGCCCACCTTAAATCCCTTCACACCTCTCCATCAGTGTCTTTTGTTTTATAAATGCCTCAATCAGCAGAAGCAGCAAGCAGCCTGCTGTCCCATCCCCCGCCTTGACAGAGCTCAGCTCGGAAGAAAAGTTCTCTCAGCTCAAGCCAAGGCTCTTTATCTGTGTGTGGGGTGTCTGGAGTTGTATAGGGTAAATAATGCAGTATATTGTTATTTGGAATACATGCATTTCATGTGTGTTCCGTGTCTACAAAGATCTGGGTTAGCGTAGGATGAAAGGAAATGCAAGAAATGCTGAACACCTATCTAAAGCAGAAACTTTTTCCATGTTATACTAATAATGACTGAAGTGCATAATGTGTGAAGACTTTAGTCCACATATCAAATAAACACGTGCACTTTTATTCAAGAATATAATCTAAAAAAAAAAAGCATTCCATTTACAGTACATGTGGCTGTCAATGAGTTTAAAACTCAAGCTCAAATGTCAATCGACAGGGAGTTTACACATATTCTTGAATGGTGCAGAGGTAAGAACTGCTGCCTCATAACCCAAAGATCGCAGGATCGAGACCAGGCGCTTCGCCTTTTGAGTAGTGAGCTGCTATTATTATTATTTCTACAATATAATAAAAAACATACCATAACAACAGACAGCTTCTTCACAGCGATTGTGCTGTCTAATAGACTGCTGCACTGTAGCACAACTCTGCTTGGCACCATAAGTAAAACGGGACTTCCACCTGCAGCTAGTAACTTCAGTACGCGAGCAAATCGCCACGCTAGTTTTTGGATCTGACAGCGCCATGCTGGTGGTGTATGCGCCCAAACTTTACACTGGCTGTTACATACTGAAATCAAAGGCTTCTTCTTTTTGGGCGCACATTTTCTTGTTTGTTGCTCCCCTGATTTCACCATGCAGGCTCCCTTTATAGTACCGATTGGGTGCAGGTGCTCTCCTCCACCTGCTCTGAGGTGTGAATGAAGCACCTGATCGACCTGTTAACATTTGGATGTGAATCCATGATCAGCCAAGAATTCCAGTCAGCCTCAGAGTGGCACATGCATGTTAATACGTGCACCTCCACCGATCTGGAGCCTGTACGCTTGGGGACTCGAGTGGTTTTAAAAGTGTTGCATGGAATGTGGAGCCGACCCAGACAGTCACAGAGATTTGTGACTACTATAAACTACTATATGAGATTTTTTCAAATATTTTGGTTCTATAATAGCTCCTATAATACTCTTAACTAAGATAAACATTTTTGTGGATACTAAGGTTAAAAAATCATTAACACCCTGTGACAGAACCACTAGGGGGTGTGCCAGCCACCCAACCCAACACAGACAGACACAGGAGGCACTCATGGAAAACGTCCTTCCCATTCCCACGAGCCCACAACACAGTTCAAGCACAAACCAATTCTCTTCCTTCTCTCTTCCTTTTCTCCTCCACTACTCCATTCAAGCTCTGTCTTCCTCCTCCTGACTCTGGCTCCTGAGTAGTGGCTGCTGGCTCCATTTATAGCCCACCCAGAAGTGCTCCAGGTGCTTGATGACTCATTTCTGGCAGCACATCCAGGTGTGGCACCAAACTCCAACTCCCATGTAAACCTGTGGTAGTCCGAGGCACCACTGCAACCCAGGGGGGTTGCCATCTAGCATCCTGGGGGAGGTAATGCTTTGACCACGCTTGCTCCCCAGTCCTCCCAGCGTGGAGGCATCCTGGCCAGGCAAGGGCCCCGGCTGCACGCTACAACCCTCAAAAAGATATTTGTTAATGCCCCTATTTTATGTTACAAACAAGGCCTCAGGAAGATAAACAACAAGATTCATAACACTCTAGAGATTATACAACAATATTAGTTATTGCAGATTGTTTTTCAAAAAGCATTCACTCTGTAAGTTTATGAAAATTGCTGTCTGTGAAAAAATCTATTAGTATTTTTATTAAAGAACTTGGTGGATTACATGTGTTTCCAAAGACAATCATTTCCAATCATGGACCACATTTATTTCCACATTTTGGCAATACTTTTTTACAAATTTTGTTATACAATTGAACATCATTTCAGAGTATCATCCTGAGAGCAACAGGCAGATAGTGGGAGTTAATCAGGATTTGAAAGAATATAAATCTTGGATATCTTACTGATATTATTTATTACTGTTAACTGAATTTTCAAGAAATGTTTAGAAAACTTCTGCACTGGGGATGTCTTCTTGTGAGTTTTTTTATGAGTTTAAAATGTCAGTGAATGTGAATGTGAAAACCAACTCCTCAATTCCCACTATTACATAATATGTAAATAATCTCAAGACCATTATGAGTTTGGTCACGATGAATCTATGTATAAAAAACTTTGTGGAGAAATAAAAGACTATTTCCCCTTAATTACAAAATTGGGCAGAAAGTCTCTTGAGGGTTCCATCCAGAAAATTAGGTCCTCAGTTTGTTGGTTCAGATATTGTTGCTAAAAAGATGGAACTGGATTCCTATAAACTGGCTCTTCCAAGTTATTTCATAATTCACTCAACATTTCAAGTTTTGTTTGAAACCAGTTCTTTTTCTGGAAATTGATGGGGATCCAGTATGTTATTGATTCTAAGAAATATAGTTCACAGATGTATTACATGTTTGGATTTGATTTTTGTGATTTTGCTAATCTGCTTTTTGGATTAGTTCTGACCATTACCTTGTTCCCTGACAATGTCTCAACTTGTGCCTCTTTGTGTATTCTGTCCTGATCTTTTATTCCATTTAAAGCAGTTCTACTCTCATTTTTACTCATAGATTAATACAGTCCTGCCCTCCTATTCATATTAAATTATATAAACTTCCGAAGTTCAGTCTTGTGAATATAGTGAATCCAGTGAACTAACCTTACAAGGAAAAAATAAGAGGAAGTAGATAATTATTATTTATGATTATTTTGTTTATTTTACAATAATCAATATAGAGATGCAAAGATCTGTCTTTTTCTGTACAAAGAAAAAACAACTTTAACAAGTCTGCCTTGCTAATTGATTAGCTTGGTTTTTTTTTATATTATTGGCGTGGGCCTCAGGTTTCAATAAGGCATAAACTTTCCCTTTTGGAAAAAGTGAATCTAGCAGAAGATCAGTTGCATGGTCGCATGAACAATGGAGTGGTACTTCAAAAAAAATTTTGGTTGCTAAATGCATCCACAAATGATTTACATTCACATGACAAGTTCTTTAGACAATTATGCAAACATTGAGGACTCCAAGAGTTAATTTCTTTGATTCTCAAATTGACACAAGGGTGATACTGTAGTAGCCAAACAAATCACCTTGCAGACCAGTGATTAAAAAAAAACAGTACATCACTGAAGGGTAACTTGTGTAATATTTAACATCAGGCATTCCAATTGGCCCTCTATCAGTGAAATACATTTTCAGTTTTAATCCTATTGGTATTAAAAGTAAATCTGAAGTCATAAAATTCTCAGCAGTACCTGAGTCAATGAGGAATTGTTGAAATGTCCTATTAATCCTTAACATCAATTTAAAAAAAATATTCTTGGTTTGGTATTGAGAGCACCCACCCATCCTACCAACTCCTGTGTATTCCATCTCCATAGGCAGATGACATCTTTTAGTATGAAATGATGTCTTTGACACTACATATTCAGTTATCACATAATTCTCTTCCTTTAACAGACCACTTCTTCCCACTTTGTTAATCAAATCTTGGTTTAAAGTCTATTATAAAGTCATCCAGGTTGGAGCGACAAAGATACCCAGAATTATAAAGGTCCATGGCTGTTTCCCCTGTAAAAGAGAAATTATAAACATTGTATTTGCTCTGACTCTGACATTAAGTATTAGACTGCTGGCTAAAGTTAAATTTACATTGTTTTGTAAAACCCCAGAAATTACTAGGCTTCTACAAGAAACAATCTGAGTAGGGGATATGTGGTTCAAGTATTGCTGTAATAGTCAGGTGCAAAAAGAAAGTATAATTTTTGCTGAAAAACACTGTTCTCTATAACCACCTGGTAAATTGTTACTGTCAGGTCATTGAGCTTGTTTGGCATAGTTTTTTGATCTATCTGAAGCTATCAGAAGCTGCCCTATAATTTCTTGTAGAGGGAGGGCAAACACCTTGAGATGATAGCTTCCTTTAAAGAGAATATGAAAGAGTCCAGGGAGTGTTCTAAACACAGCAGTCCTTAAATACAAAACACCAACATTTCAAAAGAGGGCCAAGTCAATGATCAATGACATTAAGTAAAAATTAATTTCTGTAACTAAATAAAGTTTTTCAAGAAACTGGGCTTTTTATCAAAATATTTTAAAAGCTAGGATGCAGACAGCTGTGTGGATCTTAAATATCTATCCATCCATCCATTATCCAACCCGCTATATCCTAACAACAGGGTCACGGGGGTTTGCTAGAGCCAATCCCAGCCAACATAGTGCGCAAGGCAGGAAACAAACCCCGGGCAGAGCGCCAGCCCACCACAGGGCACATACACACACCCATACACCAAGCACACACTGGGGACAATTTAGAATTGCCAATGCACCTAACCTGCATGTCTCTGGACTGTGGGTGGAAACCTACGCAGACATGGGGAGAAAATGCAAACTCCATGCAGGGAGGACCCAGGAAGCGAACCTGGGTCTCCTAACTGCGAGGCAGCAGTGCTACTCACTGCACCACCGTGCCGCCTGGATCTTAAATACAGTAGCTATAGCATAATGACATTACATGCCATATCCACGTGTCCAGCAATGCTATTAACAATAAGGTCACATCCATGAATAAAAGACACAAAAAGATTGTGGCCAGTAAAATGAACTGCAAAGAGTGGAAGTAAATGTCATTGTTCTAATGTCTGGTTTGAATAAGTAATTTGAGATGAAGTTAGCAAAACACCTTGTCGTAAGATGCTTAAAGCAAATAACTTAACTTTTTCATATGTAATTTTCATTTGTGAGTAGTGTCTATTTGTTTACAACAACAACATTTATTTATATAGCACATTTTCTTACAAAAAATGTAGCTCAAAGTGTTTTACATAATGAAGAAAAGAAAAATAAAAGACAAAGTAATAAATTAAAATAAGACAACATTAATTAACATAGAATAAGAGTAAGGTCCGATGGCCAGGGAGGACAGAAAAAAAAAAAAACAAACAAACTCCAGACAGCTGGAGAAAAAAATAAAATCTGCAGGGGTTCCAGGCCACGAGACCGCCCAGTCCCCTCTGGGCATTCTACCTAACATAAATGAAATAGTCCTCTTTGTAGTTAGGGTTCTCACGGAAGGACTTGATGATGATGGTCATACAGACTTCTGGCTTTTAATCCATCAATGTTCGAACATTGGTGCTTTGAGTAGATGGTGGTGGCGCAAGCCGCCACCACAAAGAAACCGGAAAAAGAAACAGAAGAGAGAGTAGGGGTTAGTACAGATTTTAGAGCCACCATGAATAGTTATTATAATGAATTGAATATACAGAGTATCAGGATTAAATTAAAGTGAAGTTATGATAAAGCCATGTTAAAATAATGTGTTTTCAGCAGTTTTTTAAAGTGCTCCACTGTATTAGCCTGGCGAATT
The DNA here is from genome assembly GCF_900747795.2 of Erpetoichthys calabaricus. Lineage (NCBI taxonomy): Eukaryota > Metazoa > Chordata > Cladistia > Polypteriformes > Polypteridae > Erpetoichthys > Erpetoichthys calabaricus. The sequence goes on from NC_041394.2 coordinate 149,644,479, forward strand.
CCTATTGGCAGGCTATTCCAGATTTTAGGTGCATAACAGCAGAAGGCCGCCTCACCACTTCTTTTAAGTTTTGCTCTTGGAATTCTAAGGAGACACTCATTTGAGGATCTAAGGTTACAATTAAGGTTAAAGAACAACACAATCGATATCGGCAGAAGACAAACAGCAACCAAAATAACAAAGGCTTGGTTAACTGCTTTATTATAAAACATACAGTATGTACTCCTTCTTACCTCCCAGGTATACTCATTCTTAATACAATGGCCACCTAGTCAGATGAACCCTTGCCATTACACGTATCTTAACACAGAACTCATCTGGCTGAGAAAGTGAGGGACCACATGCGTCAGTGTCAGTGTGCTCTGAGCTCAGGTTGATCCCGTGTTGGTTTGATCTTAGTACATATTTACACTAACTTTGGGGATTAGAGCCATTGCAGTTTGCCTCGGAGCTGCAAACTAGCAGCTAAAAAAGACATAGTTGCTGTGTGCTTCGTGAAATTGGAGATGAGGAACAAAGTTGCGTACTAACTTAGACAACCTCGTGAACAGGTTTAACTTACATAGTACTGTAGGTAATGTTACAAAATAAATTTTGCATGCATCAGACAGAGTGTTACAGACATGAAAATGCACAAATATGCCATTACAAACTGTCAAAACTATTTTTTTATATTTATATTTGGACCCAAGTATAGCATGATGCAGAATCCAATATATTTAACACAATGCTACAGAAAAGTGATGCATGGAAATATTTATGTTGTGTAATATAAGAAATAGAAAAATATGGACCAACATACATTTAACCATTAATCTTCAGTAAAAACACTCAGAGTCGGTGTCTCTAAAATATCACTAAGCTACCAGTTCAGACAGTGCACATTAAAACATGCTGCTAGTTTCCTCCATTCTATATTCCTTTGGAGTGTCATGGAGATACCTTTGCAAGTGCACTCCAGATCTGAAATAAGGTCTCTCTGACTATGCATTATGTAGTGCCTGTTAACCTCAGCTGTGAAGTTTTTGCTGCAATGGAATTACTTGGTATTTTATTCGCTTTGGTGACTGTGGATTAATTTAGTTATTTAATTATTAGGAAAACCTGTGCGCATAACTAATGGCAAGTATTAACTTTTTTTTTATTTTTTTATCTACATTTGAGAAAGTGATTCATAACATTACCTGACTGAGACCTCCACAGGTCACAGAGTGTGACACACATATATTTATACTCTATGAACATCACAGATAAAATTAAATTAAGTCAGGAGGTGGTTTCCATCAGAAATTTAAGCCAGAAGTCAGTTGTACATTGAATGGAGGAGCGGTGATATAAGGTACAAGTAACCATGCATGTGTATTTTGTGGAAGAGCATGAAGTACTGCTGAAGCAGAAATATTGTAGTACTATTGAGACTGTAGCTGCAACAAAACAACTTTTAGGTAGGAGTGAAATTTCTAGGGCATACTCTACAGGTCAGTCGGTGACAGCAGATGAAATCTGAAGTGACTCCAGTCTGCAGTTAAGGGCGGAGGGTGGAGAAGTGGGGACAGGAATATTTTCTCAGGGGCGATATCAATATCCTAAAATCCTGTTTATACCAGGTCATCCTGATAGTAGAACATCATCCACCCCCGAGTTGCAGAGAGACAGTTATGTTTCACATACGATCCTATTATGTTTACCTTTCATCGCTGTTACTTTCTATATGCTCTATATAGACAGATTTCGTGGCCTTTAAAGACACTCAATGTGAATAACATTTACAATAATGACAGCATTGGTTATTTCAATAATGCAGCTTAACAATTGCAATTATTTTTATTTTTACATCAGGACATACTTTTATCCTGTACTTTGTCCCTTTAATTCGAGAGGAATATGTGACTGCAAGTCTTTAATTTAGAGAGGGCAAGACATTAATTGCAGGGGTTCTGCCATTAACGGACAATCAGACAAACAACAACATTTATTTGTATAGCACATTGTCATACAAATGATGTAGCTTAAAATTTAACAGTAAGAGTAGCTGCATAATATGTTAAACTTAGTATGTGATATTTGCCCGGACATCATCAGACCGACACTGCATCTTTATCAAAATACCTTTTATTGTCGTCCACACAACACAAGTCTATTCACAGTCCCGCACAACTCACAGTGCTTTAGCCCCAGTCTCCCTTCTCCTGGGCCTTCTCTCGCCTTGTCCCTGGGCCACCTCTACTCTCTCTCCAGGAGCTTCGTCCTGCTCCTGCTGCCAACTCCAGCTCCTTGATAGGAGGGAGGCAGCCCCATTTATCCTCATCCGGATGAGTTCCAGGTGCTCTGCCTGACGTCACTTCCTGGTGTGGCGGAAGAGTCAGGAGAGCACCCAGAAACACTCCGGGTGGCCCTGGAAGGATCGTCCTCCATTGGTGTGGCAGCATTAAAATAGTCCCGGGCTCCATGAGACTCAGGGCGCCCCCTGGCGGTGACCAGAGGCCCCATCGGTCTTGAGCCTCCCTGCTCCCTTTCCGTGGGCCTCATCTAGTCCAGGGCAGTTGTCCCCTCGTGGCCCGGAGGACAAATACGCCACCAACTCGTTCTTCCAGGCGTCCCGGCCGGGTCTGACCCCCAGCCGCGTACCACAAGTATTAATCTTGTTCCGCTGTTCACTGCAACAGCAATTAGACCTAAGGATCATTTCCTGTTTGTACCATACTACATAGTCTGGTGTTGATCTGCAGCTAATACAGTCCTATCTCAGGTGCAATGCAACCTTGCCCATAAGTCTGTTTCCATGGGTACTTCAGTCAGCCCACCATAAAGTACTTCTGTGTTAAATCTGTTTCTCAAACAGAATCTTTAAAATTCAGTAGTTCCCAGGAGCTTCAGCAGAAACTTAAACCCACTAGCAGCCTGGGGAATTATTGCTCTCATAGACCTCAATCTCAGCCAGGATTCTATCGTTGAGGTATGTGGTCGGATTAGGGACATCCCATCTGAGAGATGAATCTCCTTCCTCCTGCTTTCGCTTAAAGTACACTAGGTATAAAAATGTGAGGCTCCAGGCTCACAGCACTTAATGTACTGTAAAAAAAGGACACATTAATCCTTTTTACGGAGTTTTATGATTATGTCCTCATTTCTGTCTTTTTAGAGTTCTGTGTGCAGGCAGCCAGCAGTTCATATGGATTTTACATTTTCTGGTTTCATATATTTTTACATATTTCCACGTTTTTAATAAAAAAATGTCAGAGAAACTTAATCTTAGAATTTGTTTGTGTTCAATATTGTAAGGTGCTGTGTTTTTCTGGCTCTTTCAGAATTGTCTACCTGGGATTAACATTAGGTTTGCGAACATTTTCTTATTTCTTCTGTGTCATCGTATATAACTTGTTGAAAAAACAGTGCCGAGAGGAAAGCCAAAGTTCATTAGCTAAAGGTGGATCAGAAGCTGAATCTCTGAGGAAAGACGACGGTGCATCTTTTACCAGTGACAATTTAATTTATGAAACTGATTGTTATTCAGAAAAGGAAACATGTTTATAATATGAACTTGGCTATATATTTGTCTCAGATAATTTGCCTGTGAAAGTTTAATTTATACTGAACATTTGTATGAGTTTTGTAGATTATGTGAAATAAAGCCTTTTTTTAAATAAATTAACAGAACTGAAGTGTTTATGATGGGTTTCTGTGGGATTATGTATGAACTGCTTGAGCGCTTATCAGACCATTGCAAGAGTGATTAATTCTTAGTTCTTTAATTCTGGCAAACTCCAATAAACATCTCTTTGGATTTTACCTATTCCCTATGAAGAATGTCATGTTGACTCATCCACATTCTTCTCAGCTCCATTCCATTCAGGTCTTCAAACATCATCTGGTGGTGGCCATTAATAATTGTTTTGAAGTTTTTGTCTTGGGTCAGCTGGGCCAGCTATAGCAGAGTGAGACACATTAAAAAATGTATGTTCCTGTTCCACATGTTGCTTTGGACACCAGTCCATCATATGGCCAGTTTGAGAACATCCATTAACTGTATACACACCCTTACCTTTGGAAAATGTGAGAGGAAACCCTGTGTGCATAGAGGAAAGCACAAACATGGAAAGAACATCCACATTACACATGGACAACAACTGGATATTGCATTTAAACCCAGGACAACAGAGCCATGAGGTGGTAGCACTGTCTACTGGGCTACTGTGCCACTAGTAGAAATATATCCTTTCTGTTCATTTTTTAAGAGATGACATTGTGTAAACAGTATAAATTAAGCCTGATACTTCTTAATTGATTAAATCAGTACAGAAAACTTTTTGGAACCAAGAATATCAAACAATAGCACTCACCTTCAGATTCCTCAATGACACACTGTACGAAGCCTACATAACACTACAAGCGGGTTGGCTTTCTGGACTGGCTGTCACTGTATTATATGGCCTGGAGGTCGTCTAAGAAAGATCCCTTCAGGCATGATTGTGGACAACCCAGTTCTGGTAGGACCCCACCCAGTAAGGATTCCAGCTGCCTAGTGCAGGCATCATGTTACTATGTCATCTAAGCAAGAAATGGATGTTTTTGCGGGAAACTTTTCTTTTTAAAGGGAATGGCAGACCGAGGAAAGGAGGGAAAAGAAACAGATGGCAAGGAGCTCGGCTATCTATGCTTAAAAATATTTCATGATCAAACTTCACCCAGGGATGTCCACTGTTTGTGGGTGGCCACCCCGAAGTTGAAACAGTGAGGCGAATCCCTGAGAAGAGGCAATGAGTTGTGGTATGTGGACCTGAGGTTCTCTGGGTGCTCCTGTTGGTGAGTCGGACTTGTGTTTTCAAATTCTTCCGGATAGCAAGCCAGGAAGCCGTATTCATCTGAGGACAGTTTTTTTTCCCTCCATCATGCAGTAAGAACTGTACTACAGGATTCTTCACTGTTTCACGGACTATGTTTAATCTTTCTCTTTTTCATACCGTTATACCTTAATGTGTGGTTCAAACCGGGGATTAAGATTTGACCGCTGGGGGTAGGAAGACTAGGGAGGGCATCTGGGGGAAAAGGGATCACTAATGAGCACTCAGTCACCTGGCATGTAAATGTATCAACGTTGGATTACAATACACTTGCTAATTTAACCAGTCCAACTACCATCTGGTTTCTTTCAAGTATTGGTGGATGCGTAATGAGGAGAAGAGAGGCAGAGGACCGAATGTTTTAATGCTATTATATCCTTTGAACATCGTCCACTTCCCTTTTGGGTGGTAAAGTGTCGTGATCGTGTACCGTATCAGGCGATTGTTATAACACAACTCAAGGATCCAATTTACTTCTTTCTGAATGGGAGCTTTTTGAATTTCATGGATTCTTTAGGGATACATTTGATTTTGAATTTGGGTCAGTGATTATTTTATGGTCAATCAGAGCTGTTTTCTCTGAGCAGCTAGAGATGAAGTAGTTTTATCCACCTATAAATCTAGTGTTTGTGGATCTGAACACCTTTTTTTTCTACACCATCTTCTGTAACGTTACATACAAGATACACTATGATTAAACAGTTCAACCTCAATTATCCATGGTAATGTGAACTAGTGCAACCTCGGTTAATTGAAAACTGGGATCAAATGGATGGTTGAGGTTCTGCCCGGTTTGATAGCTTCCAGTTTCACTTGTAAGGGTACCACAACAGGCTTCCTTTTGCCCACTCATTGTGATATTCAAGATGAAGACTTAATGAATTACATAAATGTATAAATACAAAAATCCTAAGTGAATGAAACAGAGCATGTACACGGTCAATGCTGGCAGCACACTGAAAATAGTTGAGGGGTGCATTTAGAGAAGGGTGAGTGAGTCACAACCACATTCTAACAGTCATCAACTCCTTGACCACTCACTTGGTACTGTCAAGGTTAAAAGCACAGTATTTATGCGCTCGGTACGGTATTCATGGCAAAGTTTTTATGAATTATAATGCAGAACCTTGGTTACAATGATCTTTGCCACCTGGTGAAATTTCCAGGAGAGATGTTGTTTCAAGCCTCTTCACCTTAAATCATGAAAATCATTATTCTTGCCCATTCCCCCCTCAAATTGTGCATACACATGCAATTTATTACTATGTGTCTTCCTGTTTTGAAAACATTACCTACACATATAATATGGTGTGGCCTACAGAGGGTGCTCCCGCCGCCTGACACAGACAGACGCATGACACAAGTTCTGCACGCACTTTTTTATTTTCTTTGTGGGAAATGCCTTCCCCAGGACAGCAGAGTTCAAACCACCAAACACAGCACACGACACACTTCTTTCTTTTTCTTTCTCTTCCTCTCTCTCTCAGTCTGGCTCCACTCCTCAAGGCAAGCTTTTTCTTCCGCCTCCCGACTCTGGCTCCCAGAGAAGTGGCAGCTGGCTCCTTTTATTGAACACCTGGAAGTGCTCCAGGTATTCTATGACCTTCTCCCAGTAGCACTTCCAGGTGTGGAGGAAGTACTGCAACAATGGCCTCAGCAGTACCCACCCTGGCAGCGCCCATGGAACCCAAGAGGGCTGCTCCAAACTCCAACTCCCATGGAGCCCTATGAGAGTCCGAGACACCGCTACAACCCAGGGTGTCTGCCATGCAGCTCTCTGGGGGAGGTAATGCCCAGATTATTCTCTCTCCCCAGGTCCTTCCACTATACAGGTGTCCATCTGCCACAGTGGTCATTGATTGAACAGTCAATTATGAGGGAAAAGCATTATTTTTGGTAAGAATAATTCCTTAAAAGTGTTTTTGTTTTTAATTTTATCCATAATTATGTTGTCAGCTGTTTCCTTTAATTATATCTGCATAATAACTTTAGAGCTACACTTAATGTTTGGTTACAACAGTAGACAAGGAAACTTTGCCCTAGTAGCGCACTAAGCAAAGTTTAAAATGATAAAGGACTGGTCACCGTTATCTAAAAACAACAACACTGCAGCATTGACAGGACTGCTGTGGAAATCCTACATTTCTTAAAAGATAACTGAAGCTGCTGTTATGTTAATTTTCATAATTTTGACCTGGACACTAGTGTAAGAAATGTAACCTCAGTTATTTTCAGAAATGATCCTGAACAATATTATTGATCTACCACAAGTAATATATAAACTCTAACCTATGCATGTAATACTACATGCTAGTTGGGCTATCTTAAGCTTTCACAAATGGGAACCTTCTTCCATTCACACCAAGACGACTTCACTTTTATGACATAACTAAACATTATGTTCTCAAAGCTATCTGATCCAGTTCCAGAGCCTTTGTCATTTTTCACCCTTTGATAGAGGTCCAAAGAGGGCTAGATCCCCAGTTCAGGATCAAAAATAGCATCATATTCATAATCACTAACCATTAAACCTCTACCTTTACAAGGTCATTACCTCTACAAGGTCATGCTTGATGTCCATCCATCCATCCATTTTCCAACCCGCTGAATCCGAACACAGGGTCACGGGGGTCTGCTGGAGCCAATCCCAGCCAACACAGGGCACAAGGCAGGGAACCAATCCCGGGCAGGGTGCCAACCCACCGCAGCATGCTTGATGTTTGTCATTTTTAACCTTCTAGAAGTAGCTCCTAGAAGGCTAGAACCACCTTTCAAAGCAACTTTGAAAAAGCAGAAAACAACACTCCACATGCCTATATTATGACATTTAGTTTTGTGAAAAGAAGTAACTTTGACCCCTTGTACCCCATTAGGGGTTGAACCCTGAGGTTGGTTAATGTGGCAGACACAACATCAAGTCATTCTAATACTTATTGCTGAAGACACCAATCAGTTTACTCTTTATTATAAGAGGGTACTTTCCTACAAAAATATGGTCCAAAAATAGCATAAAAATGAGGGTTTAACATCAAAAAGCTCAGCTTCTGCATAATTAGTGTGATGGAAGGCACATGTGGGTGGGTGCCCTCGCCAATATGTTCCTTACCTGAACGGGAGGCCACCCCTTTGGAAGCAAGAAAAGAGGTCGAGGATTGTTCTGTATTGGCCAGGAGAGAGACACAAGATACCAATACATAAGTGGGTTTACTGGCATCCCAGCCAGAGGCCATTGTGATGCAAGGACAAGAGAAGACAACCTGTCAGGACTACACGCTCCCCCCGATACTCTAGGTGGCAGCAATTCTGGCTGACACTCCCTGTATGGACACACGCAAGGCATGCTGGCAACTGAAGTCCTATGGGGTAGCCTTGTTGGGTTCCATGGGTGCTGCCAGGGGGTGCTGCAGGAATCAGTGATCCCTACTTTGTGGGGCTTTCATTTGACCTATCTCCTACCTCCAGAAGTACTCCTGGCTCCAAGATAAAAGGAGCCACTTGACCTCATCTAGGCGAGTTGGAGTCGGGTGGAAGAAGGCAAAGCTCACCTGGGAGTAATGGAGGAAATCAAGAGAGAAATGGAATTTTGATTGTGTTTATTACAAAGCTTTTGAAAAGATAATTATTATTAATGAACCTTGTATTTGCACCCAGGATTTGTGTCTGTGAGGTTGTGTCTGGGGTGCTGAAACACCCCGTAGTGGTCATGCTAGATATCAAGATGAATTGGATGGTATATCATATGTGGGGGGTTTCTTGTAAAGATGAGTCAGGAGGCACTGGACGAATAAAAAAAACTGATGTGATTTCTAAGTGTAAGAGTAATTCTTATAAGCACAGCAATAACTCATACATAACAAAAACAACAATAAAAAAAACAAATACAAGCCAGGGTAAAAAAAAAAAACTACCTGCAACACAACGTGTTTTTCTTTTATGTAGAAGATAAACTTCATTCCTCTGCCATCAGGGATTTTAAATGAGTGCTAATATTCCAAAGCTTGAAACACTTCCTACTCCTCAGAGCAACTGTAATACTTTTAGGCAGGATTCAGTTTCTATGATAAGGAAATGAATCTACATAACTTAACAACAGCATTCTTAAACTCACTTATCTGCCTTTATTCTGAATGTGTTCAGAAATTTACCTTAATTGTGTTATACATAAAACTAAAAATCCATCCATCCTCTTCTGCTTATCCGAGGTCGGGTCGCGGGGGCAGCAGCTTGAGCAGAGATGCCCAGACTTCCCTCTCCCCGGCCACTTCTTCTAGCTCTTCCAGGAGAATCCCAAGGTGTTTCCAGGCCAGCCATGAGACATAGTCCCTCCAGCGTGTCCTGGGTCTTCCCCAGGGCCTCCTCTCGGTTGGACGTGCCCGGAACACCTCACCAGGGAGGCGTCCAGGAGGCATCCTGATCAGATGCCCGAGCCACCTCATCTGACTCTTCTCGATACGGAGGAGCAGCGGCTCTACTCTGAGCCCCTCCCGGATGACTGAACTTCTCACCCTGTCTTTAAGAGAGAGCCCAGACATCCTACGGAGGAAACTCATTTCAGCCACTTGTATTCGCGATCTCGTTCTTTCGGTCACTACCCATAGCTCATGACCATAGGTGAGGGTAGGAACATAGATCAACTGGTAAATTGAGAGCTTTGCCTTGCGGCTAAAAAACTAAAAATCAGTTTATGAATATGTTGTGTCTTTTCATAAATTCCATAAGTATTATAAACTTAGTTTTCCTTCTTGAGAATTTCTTTCATTATTATTTATCTTACATACAGTAAAATGAAGTTTATAATGGGTAGGCACATGTTCAATTGAAAAGAAACATAAATTTGATTTCATAAGTAGCATCCAATGTATAGTTATGGATTCTTGTAAGGTAATTGCCTGAAATAAAGACTGTAAAGGAGGGTGTGAGTGTACTAGCGAACCCAGATGAGGCAGTTGATGTTACCAGTGTAATGGATGAGCAGTCAGAGACCACTGGAGGGAGCTCATGGGGGCAACTTCCCTGCCCTCATACTCATGACTTAGATCAGAAGTGCTTCTGGTGTATAATTCAGACATGCTGGAAGTATTCCTGAGTCTGATTTTAAAAGAAGTTGGTACATCTTGGTCATGTGATTTACAGTCAGGCGCTGAGAACGGACAAAGCACAACTAGAGTAGACCAGGAGAAGAAACAGAAGCAATATGAGAGAAAATAGTTTGTTTTGAGACGTAAAAGACAAAGAGGTGCAGCATCTTTGCAGGGTCTGCTATTTTTCCTGCTTACAGTGCTATAAAAGGTATCTGACCCTGTGAAGTTTTTTTTTTCATTATTCGATATGTTTTACAGTGAATACAATCATATTTTTATTCTGCAATGGACTGATGCCCTATCCACAGTTTGTTCCTGACTTGTACTCCTATGCTATCTGGGATAGGCTCCAGTCCCTTGTGACTATAGTCTGGATTAATTTGGTGAGAAAATGACATGACATGACATTCTTTTATTATTACAAACAATTATTATAACACACTATGTTGTATTCTTGCCTTACTAAGTCTCAAAAAAAGAAACACTCTTTTCTTTTCCGTCCGTCCCTTATTGTTAAAAAAAGTAAACATCACACCCACTGTGGAAAAAGTTCAAAGTTGGCAGGCATTGGCAACAGACAGCTTGTGGGCTGCTTTTTTACTGAGAGACTCTTTTCACTTAAGTCAGATTCTGTATCAAATTGATTTTCTACCAGTAATATCTGGTGTCATGCATGTTAGTCAGAGGGTCTATTTCCAGGCTTGTCAGTGGTAAACACTACCAACTCGGGACACCAGACGGCGCAATAGTTATCTTTCTTGTCTTCTTTTCCACCCACATCTCTGAGAAGATGCCCAATGAAAACAACTGACCCGGCTCCTTCCAGTCCATAAGCTATAAAAGCAGGCCGCTTCTGGAACAATGCATCTAATTTTGGAAATGAACAACCCGCAAAACGTGGCTCTGACCCTGAAACTTGACTATTAATTAATTATACATTGTGTTAATTATAGTGCCCTCAATCGCTTGTTATTTTTCTTTTCCTCCTGCCTGGTTTGCACCTAACATTTTGTTTGCGCTCCTGTGTTGTTATCCATCAACAACACTGGTGATAAACTCAACAAAATAAAACATTTAAGTCCTTGATAAGGCCAACTCAGGGTATTCAAAGACAAATGTAGTTTCACATCTTATCTATTGAAACCATCAATAACAATATAATGAGCATCTGTGAAATAGCACCACTGATCATCTTTAAAACTAATGTAATCTATACTTGTCATAGAATCCAAGACCTGCTTCCACCATCTTAGAAATACTATAGAATATCTACTGCACATGCATAAAACTGAACTTCTGTTTGTCATGTTTTTCTGTTCAAGAATCACGTGAAAAACACCACACCCTACAGTATTTCTACAAAACTTTGAAATTATTTCTAAAATTGCCCAGCCTTTGCTTATAGGCTAATAACATTTTTGATTTTCTGTGTATAAATATCTAGAAATAATCAACCAAACTAATAAATTAATGGCTCTACATAATTAAGTTAGCAATAGGTCAATAGTGTGCCTGCTCAGAAGGGATGGCACTTTCTTTATGTCTATCTTATTGTTTTATACACAATATTCTCGCCAGAGGAATGAAATTCAACCGTATCCGACATGAACTTCCTAGGTTCCCTGGAACACATCTTATTAACCGAGAAAATACCAACGGAAAATGCACAAGAAATAAGGTGCAACACTGCCAGCCAGTTAAACACAAGACAACCGACCACACATATTTCAACAAAAGAACAGAAAGGTATACGATCGCTACAGAATGATAATAGTATCATTATCACACCAGCCGACAAAGGAGGCGCAACTGTCTTATTAGACAAGGAACGGTACACCACAGTAATGGAAGAAATACTTTCTGACACCAACACTTATCAACAGCTGAATAATGACCCAACTAAAACCACGCTTAACAGAATAAACACCACACCAAGCTCCAAAATAACAACCGCCTATACACACAGAATTATTACAAAATGAAATCCAGCGATTCTAACTGCCCCAAATTTTACGGACTCCCAAAAATACTGTACATAAAACACCACTGAAATTCAGACCAGTGGTCAGCCTAATAGGTGGACCAACTTACAACTTGTCAAAAAGACTTTTCCAAATGCTCAAACATTTAACTTATGACTCGGAATATTCGGTAAACAGCGCCGAGTTGGCATTGCAACGCTTGAAAGATGTATCCATCACCGAAGACAAGGTCATGGTCTCGTTTGATGTCATGTCGCTATATACCATGATCCTGATTCATCTGGCCACAGAAACACTATTAATGAGACTGAATAGTGACCCCACCATAGAGACAAGAACTAAGCTGTCCACTAAAGACATAATGCACCTAATATCACTTTGCCAAAAAACTCACTTTCATTTCAATGGCAAATACTACATTCAAAAAGAAAGCATGCCAATGGGATCGCCGTTATCAGGAATCCTAGTGGAACTGGTAACGCAGCAATTCGAAAATGCGACTCTATCCCAGTTCACACCCAAAATTCGGATACACTACGTAGATGACACATTCGTCATATTAAAAAATGGCCAGCTGAACGAGTTCTACAGCCATATCAACACAACATTCCCTGCAATCCAATTCACCATGGAAAAAGAAACGAACGACGCATCAGCTTCCTGGACATCTCCATTGAAAGAAATAAAGACGCCACCCTGACCACTAGTGTTTACCGTAAGGAACGCTATGCAGACAAAATATTACACTTCGCCAGCAACCACCCATTATCTCATAAACGGAGCTGTGTTAAAACTTTATTCAGAAGAGTCCATACCCATTATAATACGAAGGAAACAAGAAGGAACAAAAGACGCTATCTTTTCCATCTTTTCACTTCAAATGGATACTCAAAGACATTCATTACACAATGCCTACACAGAAGACGCCAAAAAACTCAGCAAACAATTGACTCGAACCAGATCCCCCATCCCACCTGGTACACACTTCCTTATCAACACAAGTGTGTCTGAAGGTGCAGCACGCATCCTGGCCAAATCAGGCATTAGAATAGCACACAAACCTGCAAACAATCTGTGCACTGTCCTTTTCAACGCTAAAAGCAAGAAATCGACAGCAGAAACACAAAATGCCGTTTATAGCATTCCATGCAGTTCTTGCCCAGTGGTACACATAGGACAAACATCAAAAAGAATTGCAACACGTATACAGGAACATCGCAACGCCATTAGAAGGAAGGACTCACGATAACAGATCTGTGCGCATACAAAATCAACAGGACATACATTTAACTTGGACAATGTACAAGTAAGATTTAAGGCCAGTACTAAAAGTGCCAGAGAACTGACTGAATCTTGGCTAGCAGACAAAAACGCCATTAACAGACATTTGGACATAAACCCAGCATATGCAAACTTAAATAGAACATATTCACAATAAATAAAACGTTATGACCAATACCCCCGAAGCTCCCCCCACCTAATTGTGCTATATATTGCCTTTGATTCTTGTATGTCTAAGCATTATCCTCTGATGAAGGCTTCCATTCATTCATATATATATATATATATATATATATATATATATATATATATATATATATATATATATATATATATGCCACACATGTGCGTTTAGGAGGCATCGCGAGACAAAGGGTTGTCACGTGGTACTTACCCGAATCTCTTAATCTCCCAACAGGAAAACCAAAGAAAAATAAGTCCTTCCATTTCCGGGTTCCAAAATGGCCGCCAAGATGTCACTTCTGGCCACTATGTATGACTCCACTTCCGGTTCCGTTCAGAATGACATCGCTTCCGGCTCCTGAATTCAACGTCATTTCCTGCCAACCACTTCTTGTTTTCATTTCCATACTGTATATAAACGCCATTTTGTCTCATGTACTTGGTAAATTGCTACCATTACAGTACTTTTGATCATTTCAACCGTTTTTTCTGCTTTATTTTTGTCCATTGGACAATATACGGGGATGGTCCCCAAAACTTTGTTTTTGTGGAGCTTCTTTTTTCTTTATATTCCACAGTTGGCGTGGCTGGCAGGATATTTTTGTTCGAAGATGACTGAAGAACAGGATCTGAACACTGTACTTTCCACCATTATGGCCGAACTGTGTACCTTAAAGGTGCAGATGGGTGAAACTCGGACCCAGTTAGCTGAATCCAAGGCTCTCACTGCAGCCTTGGTACGGACGGAGGCTGCTCAGTCATTACCGACACAGCTAACTTACTTGACTGAGGAAGATGATATAGAGTCTTATTTTTTGGTATTTGAGCGAACCGCTAAGTGGAACGCATGGCCAAGGTCGGAATGGACATACCTACTGGCCCCCTACCTGAAGGAGATAGCGCAGAGAGCCTACTACGATTTAACTGAGGAGCAGGCCGCAGACTATGACGTTTTAAAAACAGAGGTGTTCAAACGCTATGGCATCTCTCCGTGAAACAGTAGGCGAGAGAATGGAGGGAGTGGCAGTTTGATCCCGAACGACCTTTAAGAACACAGGCGCTCAAGGCGTGGAGTAAAGTGTGTCATTGGCTATGGCCCGATATTAACTCCCACAAGATGGCCGAGCTATTAGCATGTGAGACCTTTGTTCATGCCCTCCCTGAAAACATTACCCAGCAAATCCGGAAACAAAATTTTGAATATATGGACACCTTGATCAAGGTCACTGAACGTCACTGGGTGGCTTGCAAAGCAGGGCGAATGGAACGGTCCTTTCACCGTACCCAACAGGCACGTGGGGCAGCCCCTGAGCCCTCTCGATGATCTCCCGAGCCTGCCGTTCGTCAAAGGGACAAACATTTTGGCCTCCCCCACTGTTTCAAGTGTGGGGAGGTTAGTCATCTGTCCCCAACCTGCACCAACGAACCAATGGATTGCTTGCTGGTTAAGGGAGAAAGGTACTGTGCCGCTGTGATTAACCCTTTGTCTCTTCCTTATACAGGTGCAGTTATTATAAATGGCATGAAGGTAAGGGCAATGTTCGATTCCGGGAGTAACATTTCCATTGTTGCTTCCCAATTCGTTTTACTGCCACAGTGGCTTAAAATAAAAACTAGCCTAAAGTGTATTCATGGGGATATCCGATATTATAAGACCGCTAACTGCATGATTTCAGTAGATCACGTCCTGACCAAATTAACCATGGCAGTACTATCGGATCCCCCATTTCCAGTCATATTAGGGAGAAATTGGAAAAAAATGAACAGCAGTACAAACGCAACTGCTCCTGAAAAGAATTTGGGCTTAATAATGGAGAGTTCTACTCCATCTGCCTCCACGCCTTGTACAACGGTCACTAGGACCCATGTAGGTACTCAGTATGAGGGAGTTGACATCCCATCATCCTCTGCTGGAGCTAGTACAGTTAACGTAGAGGATGTGGTGGCAGAAGCCCCTCCCATTGAGGTCACCAGAGTCCCTATTCAAAATTTATTGGCCCAATTTCTAATTATCCCATCTTCCTTTAAAAGAGAACAATGGAACGATGATTCCTTAAAATTCGCAAGGAATGCAATAGTATCTACCGAGAGTCATACATCCCTTGATCCCATGCCACTGATGCCTTTCTTTGTAATACAAAATGAACTCTTGTATCGAGTTGCAGAACACGGGGGTGAAGTGAGGGCATTTCTCCTAGTACCACGTACTTATCGGCGACAAGTATGTGAACAAGCACATGCTCAACTTCTAGGAGCCCATTTAGGCTCTGAAAAAACATTGGAGAGAATTAAGCTCCGATTCTATTGGCCAGGAATAAACGAGGAGGTCCAATGATTTTGCGCTTCTTGTCCCAAATGCCAACTTCGTCAGATTCCTAGGAGGGACTGTTCTCCTCTTGTCCCTCTTCCCCTTATTGATAAACCATTTGAACGAGTCGGTATCGACCTCATAGGACCATTAGAACCCCTGTTGAGAGGTCATAAATATATTTTAGTTCTAGTAGACTATGCCACTCGATTCCCAGAAGCTGCGGTCAGCTACTTCTAAAAAGATCGCACGGGAATTAGTAGGGATATTCGTTCATGTAGGGATCCTGAAAGAGGTTCTTATGGATCAAGGGACTCCCTTCACTTCGGAGACGTTCAGGGAGGTGGCTAAATTACTTAAGATAAAACATCTGAAAACATCGGTCTATCATCCCCAGACAGATGGGTTGGTGGAACGATTTAATCAAACTTTAAAACAGATGCTACGAAAAGTAGTTAACAAGGATGGGAGAAACTCGGACCAGTTACTTCCCCTCGTATTGTTTGCCTATTGGGAAGTCCCACAGGCCTCTACAAGATTTTCTCCGTTTGAATTATTACAGGTATATGGAAGACAACCCCGTGGGCTATTGGACATGTTAAAAGAAGGTTGGGAAGAGGATGTCCTTCCTACCTCAAATATACTTGAATACAGTATATCGCGCAATTATTGGAAAATATTAGACCAATACTAAAGGAAAATTTGGATAAAGCTCAAGCAGCACAGTCTCGTTATTATAATAGAAACACCACCATTCGGGAATTTGTCCCGGGTGATCGTGTAATGGTGCTCATTCCTCGTTCCCATTCTAAATTATTGGCACATTGGCAAGGCCCTTACAAAATTAAGGAAAGAAAAGGATTCATAGATTATTTGGTTAAACAACCAAATCGTTGATCGAGTGAGCGAGTGTATCATATTAATTTGCTGAAGTTGTGGAAGTACAGGGAAATTGATCCCTCCTCCGGCCAGTCTCGCTCCTTTTTCATATCAAACTCTTGCCTTAATTTCGGACCTGATTTAACCCCGGAACAAAAACAGGACCTAGAGATGGCTATCCTGTCAGTACCGGAAGTAGTGAACAAACTACCAGGACGGATTGCACTGATTGAACATGACATCATTACTGACCTGGGGGTAATTGTCAGAGAAAGATTTTATAGGCCCCTGGAGGCAAAGAAGGCGTAAGTAGAGTTGGAAATTAGATGAATGCTGGAATTAGGGGTTATTGAAGAAAGATATAGCCCCCTGGTCTAGTCCAATTGTCTTAGTTCCTAAGCCTGATGGGTTGTGGAGGTTTTGCAATGACTTCCGATGACTTAGTCAGGTCTCTAAATTTGATGCGTATCCAATGTCACGAGTGGATGATCTACTCGATCAGTATGGGAACGCTCAATTCCTAACTACTATCGAAATGACCAAAGGGTATTGGCAAATTCCTTTAACGGTCTCCGCTAAAGAAAAAAATGCTTTTAATACTCCAAGTGGACATTGGCAGTACACTGTTCTCCCTTTTGGCTTGCTCCGGGCACCAGCAACCTTCCAACGTCTGGTAGATACACTGCTACAGCCCCACAATTCATTTAGTGCCGCCTATTTGGATGACATAGTCATTTATTTCAGAACATGGGGGGAACATGTATTGTAGGTCAAAACTGTGCTGTCCACACTAGCACGAGCCGGACTTCGCATTAATCCTAGGAAATGTTTCTTTGGATTAAAAGGACCCAAATATTTGGGCTTCCTGGTGGGTGGAGGCACTGTTAAACCACAATGCTCCAAAACTGATGCTATCATGAATTGGCCCTGTTTGGTGACTAAGAGGCAAGTTCAAGCATTTCTGGGCTTAGCGGGCTACTATCGCCGTTTTGCACCTTGTTTCTCTGAAATTGCTACGCCCTTAGCTAATTTGACAAAGTAACGAGCACCCTTAAAAGTGGTATGGGATGATAAGGCTGATACTGCATTCAGTGACTTAAAATTGGCCCTTACGTCAGCACCTGTTTTAAAATCTCCTGATTTTTCTTTTCCTTTCATACTCCAGACCGATGCATTGGACACAGGATTAGGGGCTGTGTTGAGCCAATGCATCAATGGTGCTGAACACCCCATTATGTACCTCAGCCGGAAACTGCTGGACCGGGAGACCAGGTATGCCGCGGTGGAGCGAGAAGTCTTGGCGATCAAGTGGGCTATAACGCAGTTAAGGTACTACATATTGGGGCGGGAATTTACACTGGTGACAGATCATGCTGCTCTACAGTTGATGTCCCTTCACCGGGAGTCTAATCCCCGTGTCACTAGGTGGTTTTTGGACCTTCAACCTTATCGTTTTAGTGTTGTTTATCGTAAAGGTTCCTTGTAGGCCAACGTGGATGCCCTCTCTTGTGCCCACGACCTCTTGGTGCAGGTTGCCCGACCTAATAGGTCGGGGCTGGGGGGGGGGGTGGGGGTCATGTCATACACACGGGTTTAGGAGGCAGTCAAAAAGCCTAAAGGTGAGTGAAACATCGCAAGACAAAGGGCTGTCACGTGGTACTTACCCAAATCTCTTAATCTCCCACAGGAAAACCGAGGAAAAATAAGTCCTTCCATTTCCGGGTTCCAAAATTGCCACCAAGACGTCACTTCTGGTGCCAGCCCTGACATCACTTCTGGTCACAATGGATGATTTCACTTCCAGTTCCGTTCAGAATGACATTGCTTCCGGCTCCTGAATTTGACGTAATTTCCTGCCAACCACTTCCTGTTTTCATTTCCGTACTGTATATAAACGCCATTTTGTCTCATGTACTTGGTCAATTGCTACCATTGCAGTACTTTTGATCATTTCAACCGTTTTTCAGCTTTATTTTTGTCCGTTGGACAATATATGGGGGCGGTCCCCAAAACTTTGTTTTTGTGGAGCTTCTTTTGTCTTTATATTCCACAATATATATGAAATTGAATTTCTCTTTACCTGATTATTTGAGCATTGTGCAAAAACCACAGCATCTACTTCTACAAAACCTTGCTTCCGGTGTAGTCTCAAACTAAATACGAGTTATTAAAATTTTAGATTTTCTATGTAAATATATCTAGAAAAAAAAACTCAATCTTATTAAAAGTTACTATTTGTACTGGATCTTCACCTTGCACCATTTACCGTCAATATTTCCAGAACACAACATGATTTTGATGCAATGTTTACTTCAACACAAAGATAAATAATTGCATAACAAAACAATCCCAATTTCAGGTGTTTATGTTGACTACAATAATTACAGAGTTTTTAAAATATTTAAGTGTGTTGAAAAAGAATAAGATTTTTACTTTGGCTGCTCAATAACTCTTTTAATGGTACACCATATTAAATATAATACTGATAATCGTACTTTTTGATAGTTCAGAAATTGTGAGAAAAAAGTGTATTCTTGTCTGAACAAATAAAGAATGATGTTGGTGTTACAAAAATTAAAAAGCCACACAAATGTGCTATTAAAGCTTGTAGAGTTGATCAAAAGAATAAATGGGTGAGGCTGGAGTATTACATACAGTGCATCCGGAAAGTATTCACAGCACATCACTTTTTCCACATTTTGTTATGTTACAGCCTTATTCCAAAATGGATTAAATTAATTTTTTTCCTCAGAACTCTACACACAACACCCCATAATGACAACGTGAAAAAAGTTTACAGTAATCCCTCCTCCATCGCGGGGGTTGCGTTCCAGAGCCACCCGCGAAATAAGAAAATCCGCGAAGTAGAAACCATATGTTTATATGGTTATTTTTATATTGTCATGCTTGGGTCACAGATTTGCGCAGAAACACAGGAGGTTGTAGAGAGACAGGAACGTTATTCAAACACTGCAAACAAACATTTGTCTCTTTTTCAAAAGTTTAAACTGTGCTCCATGACAAGACAGAGATGACAGTTCCGTCTCACAATTAAAAGAATGCAAACATATCTTCCTCTTCAAAGGAGTGTGCGTCAGGAGCAGAGACTGTCATAAAGACAGAGAATGCAAACAAATCAATAGGGCTGTTTGGCTTTTAAGTATGCGAAGCACTGCGGCACAAAGCTGTTGAAGGCGGCAGCTCACACCCCCTCCATCAGGAGAAGGGAGAGAGAGAGAGAGAGAGATAGAGAAAAACAAACATGCAAAAATCAATACGTGCCCTTCGAGCTTTTAAGTATGCGAAGCACCGTGCAGCATGTCGCTTCACTAAGCAGCTGCACAGAAGGTAGTAACGTGAAGATAATCTTTCGGCATTTTTAGACGAGCGTCCGTATCGTCTAGGTGTGCGAACAGCCCCCCTGCTCACACCCCCTACGTCATGATCAGAGAAAGCGCAAGAGAGAGAAAGAGAAAGTAAGTTGGGTAGCTTCTCAGCCATCTGCCAATAGCGTCCCTTGTATGAAATCAACTGGGCAAACCAACTGAGGAAGCATGTACCAGAAATTAAAAGACCCATTGTCCGCAGAAATCCGCGAACCAGCAAAAAATCCGCGATATATATTTAAATATGCTTACATATAAAATCTGTGATAGAGTGAAGCCGCGAAAGGCGAAACGCGATATAGCGAGGGATCACTGTACTTGAGGTTTTTGCAAATTTATTAAAAATAAAAAAATTGAGAAAGCACATGTACATAAGTATTCACAGCCTTTGCAGTGAAGCTCAAAATTGAGCTCAGGTGCATCCTGTTTCCCTTGATCATCCTTGAGATATTTCTGCAGCTTAATTGGAGTCCACCTGTGGTAAATTCAGTTGACTGGACATGATTTGGAAAGGCACACACCTGTCTATATAAGGTCCCACAGCTGACAGTTCATGTCAGAGCACAAACCAAGCATGAAGTCAAAGGAATTGTCTGTAGACCTCCAAGACAGGATTGTCTCGAGGCACAAATCTGGGGAAGGTTACAGAAAAATTTCTGCTGCTTTGAAGGTCCCAATGAGCACAGTGGCCTCCATCATCCGTAAGTGGAAGAAGTTCGAAACCACCAGGACTCTTCCTAGAGCTGGCCGGCCATCTAAACTGAGTGATCGGGGGAGAAGGGCCTTAGTCAGGGAGGTGACCAAGAACCCGATGATCACTCTGTTAGAGCTCCAGAGGTCCTCTGTGGAGAGAGGAGAACCTTCCAGAAGGACAACCATCTTTGCAGCAATCCACCAATCAGGCCTGTATGGTAGAGTGGCCAGACGGAAGCCACTCCTTAGTAAAAGGCACATGGCAGCCCGCCTGGAGTTTGCCAAAAGGCACCTGAAGGACTCTCAGACCATGAGAAAGAAAATTCTCTGGTCTGATGAGACAAAGATTGAACTCTTTGGTGTGAATGCCAAGCGTCACGTTTGGAGGAAACCTGGCACCATCCCTACAGTGAAGCATGATGGTGGCAGCATCATGCTGTGGGGATGTTTTTCAGCGGCAGGAACTGAGAGACTAGTCAGGATAATGGGAAAAATGACTGCAGCAACGTACAGAGACATCCTGTATGAAAACCTGCCCCAGAGCGCTCTTGACCTCAGACTGGGGCGACGGTTCATCTTTCAGCAGGACAATGACCCTAAGCACACAGCCAAGATATCAAAGGAGTGGCTTCAGGACAACTCTGTGAATGTCCTTGAGTGGCCCAGCCAGAGACCAGACTTGAATCCGATTGAACATCTCTGGAGAGATCTTAAAATGGCTGTGCACCGACACTTCCCATCCAACCTGATGGAGCTTGAGAGGTGCTGCAAAGAGGAATGGGCGAAACTGGCCAAGGATAGGTGTGCCAAGCTTGTGGCATCATATTCAAAAAGACTTGAGGCTGTAATTGCTGTCAAAGGTGCATCGACAAAGTATTGAGCAAAGGCTGTGAATACTTATGTACATGGGATTTCTCAGTTTTTTTATTTTTAATAAATTTGCAAAAACCTCAAGTAAACTTTTTTCACATTGTCATTATGGGGTGTTGTGTGTAGAATTCTGAGGAAAAAAATGAATTTAATCCATTTTGGAATAAGGCTGTAACATAACAAAATGTGGAAAAAGTGATCCGCTGTGAATACTTTCCGGATGCACTGTATCAATGACTTTTAAAGAAGTAAAGAATTTTGAGATTGGAGTCTTCAGCTCTTTTGTTATCTATGCCAGCATTGAGCTTGAAGAAAACTAACAAAAATAGAACCTAATAGGAATAAATAAGTTTCACCTGGTCACATATTCTGCGGTGGGTTGGCACCCTGCCCAGGATTGGTTCCTGCCTTGTGCCCTGTGTTGGCTGGGATTGGCTCCAGCAGACCCCCGTGACCCTGTGTTCAGATTCAGCGGGTTGGAAAATGGATGGATGGATGGTCACATATTTAAAAATATTAGCACATAATGTGGTCTATTTTTATAATAACACTAGCTGAAATACCCAGCGTTGCCCGGGAGGAAAATAGTGGTTTTTTTTTTTAAATTGTTTGAGATAAATATAATTAAAAAAACACAACTTTAAAAATAAAAATAAATTAACAAACAATGAAGACTTACTAATGTGCTTGTCTTGCAGTCTTGTATGTATGTTATCATCCAGCTGACGCTCGGAACCGGCCAACTCTATTTAATTTCAAAAGCAGCAGGGGCGCGGTGGTGCTCAAACATAAAGAACGCTGCCAGTCACCTCCAGTTCGCCCTCTGGTGGTCGTTGCAAGTGTCAACTGGATGATAACATGCATACAAGACTGCAAGATCACCCCACACCCTACCCAGAAGGGGGTGGGTGTGGGTTAGGGTTGATTTCACCCTAAAGTACGACTTTTCAATAAGAAATATCGGAGATAATGTTTAAGGTTTTGATATATATCCTGTTACCTTTTTTTTTTTTTTTTTTGGTATAAATATGTTTTATCTAACTGCCTTACCTTAACCTTTCTTATTTCTATTTGTCTGTTTTATTTCATTCTGTCTGTTACCTATTATTAGATGTAACTGAGAAGGCAAATTTCATGTTTTCCTGTGTAAACATGAACTAAATAACGAAACCTAAACCTAAACCTAAAGTATTTTTAGTCAACCAATGAGAAACATGTGTACCAAGTGTCATGAAAATCACTCCAGCCATTCGGAAGTGATGCTGGAACATACATACATACATACACACACACATACATTGACTTTTATATACAGTATATAGATTCACAATATCTATTCATTGATTTTCTGAACCCCTTACAAAAAACAGAAACTGAGGATATTAAACTTGTTAGGTTTGAGTGAGCAAGTGTGTCCTGTAATTGAATGGCATCCTACACTAAGTTTCTTCATGCACTGCACACATTGTTAATGTCTCCAGAGTTATGTAACGTTTTTGTCCAAAAATGGATGAGGAATGAATGGATGACCACAAACAAGCACAGAAAAAGAAGGGAAAGAATAATATCCTTAGTGAATAAGGAACTCTTCTTTAGCTAGTCCAGCAAACATTCACACTGATATAAGGTTAACTGGCATTCTTATCTTAACATTGCTATGCATGCTGCTTATAATTAATTTTTTTTGTTTTATTAATTACATTTACTCATCATCATAATCCAAAGCAGAGGTTATCAAGTAAAAATCTATCTAAAAGAAATGCTGTATTTACACTATAGGAAACTTCATTTTTTTCATGCTGTTTATTGTTGTTTTGCCTCTTTATTTCTAGCATCGCTGTTCAGCTTGACACTTCATATTCATCTTTTTTTTTAAATATCCGTACTCTTACTAAGTTTTTTTTAAATCTTTAACAGGCCTTGAGCACTCTCTTGTGTTCACAATTTATTTTTACAGTTTGATATGTCAAATTTATTTACTCTTTTTGAAAATGGGCAGCCCTGTAAAGAGTTAAATATATACTTCTATTTTCTTTAGAAACATTATATGCCACTTTAGCAATTCAAAATAGTAATAACTTGTTTTATTCTGCACATCTTCCAAAAACAAAGGTTTTGTTTTACCAGATCAGTTCTAGTAAATGCAAAAACTGTAATTCTTATTCTGGTCCTTAAATTGGAACGAACAAACTGGCAACTAGATTTAAAGAATACTGCCTAACAGAAATGTTTTTTTAATATAGTATTATTCCATTTTTTCTATTTTGAAACCAATGCGAAGATCTGTGAACTTATAAAGCAGTGGTTAATTCAGCGCTATGTCATTAGTATAAAGTCACACCCATAGTAATGTATAAACATGTCACCTTCCTATTTGAAACTTCATCAGTGGATTTCATTATTCATAAATGCACATCTCTGTCAACAAGTTTTTCTTAATTATGAGTGATTTAAGAAAGAGTATTATAAGAAATAGCCTGTGTGCTGTGTAATGCCTATGACTATACACACAAGGCACAGAGGCAGGCCTGCTGTGCTATGCAAGTTATTAAGCTTTTGATCAATAAAGAAGGCTATTCCTTAAGCACAGTAGTCTTGTGATTAAAATATTTCTAGTTTCTTAAATTATGTTGCATAATATGCCCTGTGATGGACGGCCAGCAGCTCAATCTGGACGAAAACCCCAGGATGCTAGATGGCGACTTCCCTGCAGCTTAACCTTGCCTCAGATTCCCACAGGGCATTATGGGAGATGGAGTTCGGCTTCACAGCCCTGCTGAGTACAGTGGGTGCTGCCAGGGGACACTGCAGGGAGACACAGAGATTTCTGTTTCCAATATAGCCCGGAAGTACT
The DNA here is from genome assembly GCF_900747795.2 of Erpetoichthys calabaricus. NCBI lineage: Eukaryota > Metazoa > Chordata > Cladistia > Polypteriformes > Polypteridae > Erpetoichthys > Erpetoichthys calabaricus. The sequence goes on from NC_041394.2 coordinate 149,668,837, forward strand.
CCCAAGTCATGGGGACGGAAGGACAGAAGTACTTCCGGGCTGAAGAAAAATGTAATTCTCCATCTGACCCGGAAGTGCTGACAAGTCACGTGAACAGAAGAGGAGAAGCACTTCCGGGTCAAGAACTATATAAAGGACTATGGGAGACCCAGCAAGCGAGCCGGGGTTGGGAGGTAGAAGACAGAGCTTGTTGGGAGGTGTGGAGGAGAGAATTGTATTGATTTATTATTTCTTTATTTGTGTATGGTGGCTGTAGTGCTTAAAAGGCACTTTAAAGAAAGAAGAATAAGTAAAGGATCTTCTTCGTGCTTTTACCCTGTGTCTACGTATCTGTCTATTGGGTTCACGGGGCAACAGTGCCCTTTAGTGTACATACAGCCTGTATAAAATTTAAAGAAAAGCATCAATAGGGTCCCATTTTAATGAAGTTATAACACTAAAGTGATATTTTTATTAGGGTGCCACATCAATACCATGAAAAAATTTAAATTTGGGTATATTCTTATTTAGCATCACTCCGTCCCCCCCACCCCCAATTCATTATTTGTACTTTCAAACTGTTGTACATTTTCCTTAAAAGAAATTGCAAGCAGGGCATTATATTCAACATTATATTTTCATTAACAATGAAGATCTAGCCTCTAATATGAATTTTTTCTTGCTGAAAATCCACACTTCTACCTTTCTTCAAAATACACAAATCTGAAAAACCTGAATGACTTAATCCTTCTTCATGTAACTATTCTACAGTCTTTATTTCAGCTTATGGAGAACATTTAGAGAGGATCTTCTTTCATTCTTAAAACATAATATTTATGCTCCATTTAATTACAGGTCCTTCATTGATTCATTTTCTCATGTTATCTACCCAACCATTATCAGTAATGGTCATGGGATACTCTAGTCTATCCTATTAGTGGTGAGTGAAAGGTGGGGACCAACCCTGTGTCAGATTCCAGTCTACCATGGAACATTAATCACTCACACCATCACAGTCATTCACACATGGACAGGTCAGAATAACCAAATAAAGTAGCCTGCATGCTTCTTGAATATAAGAGAAAGCTGATGTGGCTGGAGAAAATCCATGTACTGTATACAACATTAGGGTGTAGAAATTTGACAAACAGAATGACCTGGCTCAAAATTAGACAAAAGGCCTTCGAGTAGTGAAATATCACTGGTAGTCATTATGTCACCACCCTTAAGCTGCACCCACACTAATACATTTTCATTTACAAAAGTAGATATTTGTGTCCATTTTCAACCTTTTACCAACACTATCCTGGTATTTTTTACCCCCAAAAACTGAGAGCTTTGAAAACACTCTCCACAGCCGTATACTTGTGAAACCTTGGAATCTTGTTTTGCAAAGTGCAAGGGCAAAAATTTCGCCTTTTTTAAATGTGGACTCTAAACGTGCAGTGATTTGTTAGTGCTTATTACATTTCTCGTTTTGCTCATTACAATGTCTTATTCCCTGATTGGCAACCCTACACGGAAGAAAATTATACACAGAAGAAGAGTTGGAGAGTTTCTTTCCTTTGTGCTTGTTGCATTGCTTACCTGTATGCATCTAAATTGTTTTTTGTACAGTTTAAATGCCGTAATGTTCTATCTATAAAGTTCTATCTACATGCACAAAAGGCAAATAATTTAATGTTTGGTACAGTTTTGTGATACATTCCCTGGCCAGGAGTTTTACCTTCCCTCCAAGGATTTATCCACAAATGAACACAAGCTTAGTGTTGGCGAATGTCTATGTCATATACGTTTTGGTCAAAAGACAAAGATACTTTCATAAACAATGTGAAAAAAATGCTAGTTTGAATGGAGATCCATTCAGATTAAAAACACCACTTGTTAAAGGAAAATGTAGTAGTGTGAACATAGCCATAGTTCATGTCACTTTAGTTTGGAATAGCACACTTACCACTGACGATTTTAGAGTACGCTATACACTTACAAGTATAGTCAAAGCAAAAAAAAAAAAAACGCATTCAGTAATTAACAAAAATGCTGGGTAGTAAAAACATACCAACTTTCATACACAGTATGTGTGCACTTTATTATAAACATCAATCACCCACAACATTAAAACCACTGACAGGTGAAGTGAATAACATTATCTCGTTACAATGGGACCTGTCAAAGGGTAAAATGTATTAATGGACCATGAAGCAATGAAAAAAATGGCCTAGTCTAATCAATCACGTTTACTTTTAGATCATTTGGATGGCCAGGTGCATTTGTGTCGTTTATCTGGTAGATGAGATAGCAACAGGATGTACTATAGGAAGAAGGAAAGACTGCAGAAGAAGTGTGATGCTCTGAGAAATGTTCTGCTGGGAAAGCATGGGTCCTGGCCTTCATGTGGATGTTACTTTGACATGTACTACCTACCTAAAAACTTTTGCAGACCATGTACACCCCTTTATTGCAGTGTATTCCTTGAAGGCAGTGGGCTCTTTTAGCAGGGTAATGCACCCTGATACACACAATTGCTCAGGGATGGTTTAGAAACATAACAAAGGGTTTAAGGTGTTGACTTGGCCTCCAAATACCTCAAATCTCAATCTGATAGAGCATCTGTGGAATGTGCGGAAAAACAAGTCCAATGTATGGAAGACCCTACCTTGCAATTTTACAAGACGTAAAAAAATTGCTGCTAATGTCTTGATGCTAATGTCAGATATCACAGAACACATTCAGAGGTCTTGTGGTGTCCATGCCTTGACAGGTCAGAGTTGTTTTGGCAGCATAAGACAGACCTACACAATATAATACAGGTTGTTTTAATGTTGTGGCTGATCAGTGTAGACAACTTTTATCTATTTACATTTTCAGGATTCTTTAGAATTATTTTAAGTTAAAGCCAGCTGTTAATAAAGGAAAGAAATACAAAACTCCAATCCATACATAATCCAAATAACACAGACCTCCAGAACACATGACAAGACAATTTCTCTGTAACCTAATCCAAATGACCACCTAATCCATTCTTCTATGTTCTTAAAAGCCAGGAGTTTTAGTTGTGTACTTTTTATCATGCACATTTGTCCTCTGTGTAACAGATCCTGAGCAAAGGTTAAGTACTGAATGTTGCCATATAACTTTTTTTATCTGTAATGTTTTCATCATTAACACTGGTTTAATCTTTACATTTGTGCGAAGTTAATGTGGGTACTTGGATGACATATTATGCATATTTGTTGGTTGGATGGGTTTACTTCCTCTTATCTAGGCCTGTTGTCTGACTCAAATAAGGACAGCCTCAGTGACTGTGTATTTAAGAATGTGTTGGTGCTGCCTTCTCCTTCAGAAGTGAGATAAAGGAATTTACTAACCAGCTTGTCAATGTCCATTGATCTGTCACTTTTTGTGAACCAGCTTAATCTAATTCTGAAGTTTGTGACAAACAGAGCCCAAGGCTGGAGCCAGCATAAGAGAGGGCACAAGTCTACTACAGGCCATACCCACATAAACCCTAACACTCACTGACTTGATTCCAGGTAGGTTAGAGTTGCCAGTCAACGTAACTATCACTAAAAGAGTTGAACCAGAGTACCTAGGGAAAAATCAAAAAAAAGAAAAGAACTTGCAAATCCCATTCACGCAGTGACTGGTTTCAAACCATGTTTCCTGGAGCTAAACCACAGCAACATTGAGTCATCCTCTATTTACTCCATATGATTTAAAAAAGTGTTTTCAAAATAACAATTTAAGATTGTTATCTTTTCAATTGGTTTTTGTAATCCAGGTGCAATAAAAACTCTCTTCCTTTTTCACAGTTCTTCAGAATTTTGTCACACCTCTGGTAAAGTCCGTTACTTCCTTAAGCAGCACTTAGAATACAAGGCTTTTTTCTCCCAGAGAGAACATTGTCTACACTTTTGTAACAGATCCCTGTTAGACAGATAAGATTCAGTTCCGGTAATAGTAGCGCTAGAATACAAAGCAGTACCCCATTTATTCCCCTCCTTCCACTGTTGAACTGTGTCATCATTTGGAGACTAAAAAACAACTCTTATATATTACCGAATGATCCATCCACAGGAATGTTTTTTTCTAAATCCACTCTTTATCTACTGTGTGTAAACACCTCACCATCCTAATGTTCCTCCACAGTCTAAAGCTACCTTCTTCGCTGGCACTTTCTATTACAGCAGGAGAAAGTGCATCAAGTATTTAAAAAACTAAATAAAATAACTATAGATTTTTTGTAAGCATGTTAAACACTCGCCATAGCCAGAGACTTTTGAAAATGTTGGAGTGGCATTTCAGTGTGGACGGGCAGACTCCACTGCACTCTGGTTGGTTTGTGCCTCTTCCCAGAACGGACTCTGCTCATAACAATGTCCCATTACCTGATTGATCACCCTACAAAGAAAAACATATTCTAACATAACAGGCATAGAAGAGTTGATGGCACTTGTTGCATTGCTTACCTGTGTGAATCTAAATTGCATTTTGCGTGACTTTTAGAGATCATGGTCATGTGACTCCTCACACTGCACAATGGCTTTGCAAGTCAAACTATGTGCTATCATATACATCATACACATTATAGTTTTAGTATGGATGAACGTATTTTCATAAACTATGTGAAAATGGATGGATATCATTTTCATTTTAATTTTAAATGAAAACATGGTAGTGTGGATGTAGTCTAAGACTAATGGCTAATTTCATCTTGCTTTATCACAGACATACAGTATCTGACTATTTGTGCTTCTCACAAGGATTTGCAGACAATACTTACATAAAACAGTAGAATTTAAAAACCTTCCTAAACCTGGTTCTTACACCACTTCACAAAAATGAAACATAAACAAACTGTGTTAAACCTGAGCATTATTTTTTTGAATTTGGGCATTGTTAGATTCATCATAGTTTTCAAATCTTCACCCACATGTTGTCACTTCTCTCTCTCATTTGTTTTTTCCATTGTATTAAAGTTTTAACTTTATTTTCATTGAATTGAAATTCTTAAATATACTGTATAATATTTCAACATTTCCTTTCATTTTAAAGATTTTTGCTAAAAATTACGAATTCCATTTTTGAATCCACCATATGTATTGTAATATACTGAGCCATTACATAGTAATGCTGTGGCCAAAGTGCTTTACAATAATAGAATAAAAGAAAAACAAAACAGTTAACATAAAACATAAATAGAAATAAAATATATGAACGTAAAATAAAATACATAATAAACAGAAGTAATGTTATATAATCACAAAGAGGAAACCATCAGTATTACTGAAGGTCACTGAATGCAAGTGAGTAGAAATGAGTCTTTAATCTTGTTTTGAACAGTTCAATTGTAGACAACTCCTTTATATGATGAGGTAAAGAGTTCCACAGGCGAGGCACAGCAGCTGCAAAAGCCCTGTCCCCCTTGGTTTTACACTGGGACAACCAGAGACAGCTGACCAGAAGATCTAAGCACTCTAGATGGCTGATGTAAATAGGCATGAGCAAGACCATGTAAAGATTTAAAAACTATCAGCAAGTGTAAAGAAGCTAAAATAGGAGAAACAGAGTCATACTTTCTTGCCCCAACCAGAAAGCGAGAGGCAGCATTTTGGACCAACTGTAACCTGTGTATCAGGGATTTGTTAATCCCAGAATACAGCAAGTTGCAGTAATCGAGGCAAGAAAAAATAAACGAATGAGTAGCTATCTCAAGATCCCTAGAAGATAAAAAAGGCTTTATCTTACCTAATAGACGAAGTTGGAAAAAGCAACTCTTGACTACAGAATTTACTTGTTTCTCAAAAGAGGGGTTACTATCAAAGGTAACACCAAGATTGCGGACTTGAGGTTTGGAAAAGACAGAGAAAGAGCCGAGAAGTCCAAGACCAATTTGGGCTTTAGCTGATGGACCCACTATAAGCACCTCAGTTTTATTTTGATTCAGATCAAGAAAATTATTAGCCATCCAGGATCTTAGTTCAGACAGACAGTTGTGGAGTTGATTTGTTGTAGAGTTGCAGACAGGAATATAAACCTGAGTATCATCAGCATAGCAGTGAAAAGAAATGTTAAATTTCCTAAAAATCGCTCCAATAGGATGAAGGTATATGGAGAATAAAATAGGACCCAAAATGGATCCCTGAGGGACACCATATTTAAGAGGAGCAGTAGATGAAGAAGAGGAATTAAAAGTCACTGAAAAGTGTCTACCAGTTAAATATGACCTGAACCAGTTAAGAGTAGCCCCTTTAAGCCCAACAAGATGTTCAAGCTGCAACAGCAATATCTCATGGTCAATAGTGTCAAAGGCAGTGGACAGGTCAAGGAGGAGAAGGACTGCCGCATCACCTGAGTCAGTAATAAGAGAGATGTCGTTGAACACTTTCAGGAGTGCTGTTTCAACACTATGATAACACCTAAAGCCAGATTGGTAGATCTCAAATAAATTATTGGAGCTAAGGTGATCAACCAATTTATTATAAATAATTCTTTCTAGAATTTTAGCCAGAAATGGCAGTTGGGAAATTGGATGAAAATTGGCTAAAACTCCAGTATCTAATTCTGCCTTTTTTAGATGGGGACGGACTGCAGCATGTTTAATAAATGAGGACACAACCCCCAAACTAATAGAATCATTGAGGATGGCTAGTAAGGGTGGGCCCAACACATCAAAGGCTTCCACTAAGAGACGTGGTGGTACAATATCCAGAGGACTGGGGGCTGGTTTAAGGGTGTCAGTTCTTTTTAGCTGTGAAAGTGAGACTAGATCAAAGGATTCTAAGACAATGTCAAAATTAACAGTAGGAAGTTCATAGCCCGTTTGAACAATGCCACAGTGGATAGTATCGATTTTGCTGACAAAGAATGATAGAAACTGGTCACATGAATGAACAATGCTATTTAATCCCATTGCAGAGTTGGGGTGAATGGCCGCATTAATTGAATTAAATAAGACCCTAGGATTCTTTGAGTGACAGGATACTAAATCGGCAAAGAAGTTTTGTTTCGTTATCTTAACTTCAGCCTGGAAATTAAAAAGAGAAGTCCTAAAAATCTGTTTAGAGACAATCAGTCCATCTTTTTTCCAACGCCGTTCAGCAGTTCGACAGGCGCGGCCCAGTGATAGTGTATTTTCATTTAGCCAGGGAGCAGGTCTAACCCTTATTACTGCGTATCTTGGGTGGAGCAATTGAGTCTAAAATCGTTTTACAGGAAGAATTAAATTTTACGACAGAATCATCGATACCATTATTTTGGTCATGCACATAAAGACTAGAGAAAATGGTTTTAAAATCAGATATAATAGAAAAAATTAATAAGGAGGGTAAATTAGAGTGTGATTAGAGTCTGTGTTTTTAAAAGTCTGTGTTTTCACCCGTCCACATCACAATGCTGAGACTATAATTTTAGAAGTATACAGCGCTAAAGGGCATTTTCAAATGTCTCCTTTTCAGGGACTGAAAAAACTGGGGTAGTGTGAAAGAAAGGTGGAAATGGAAACTAATCTCTGTTTTTTTTTTTTTTATGAAAACGTAGTAGTGTAGATGAGGCCTATTCACGGGAGCTGGTATTGCCTTCGCTCTTTCATATTTCACAGCATGGGTAGTTTCATAAACCATCTATGGATTGTACTCATTGAACTACACCCACACGCAGGCAAATTTAGAGCCTCCATTTACCCTGATAGCATACTTATAGACTCAGAATAATCCCTGTATGAAAACCATACAGACTCCAGTCAGAAAGTAAGATTTGAAGCTGGCTCCACAAGGTCAGAAGTGATAACACTATTAGCAACTATATAAACAAGCAATTGGAAGCCATTTAGCAATTCACAAACCCAGTATGACAATTCTATTACATAGTGCCCTGTCATCTATTAAAGAATAATTTATATTGAATTGGTTCTAATAAAATATCAGATAATGTGATTATTAGCAAATAGATATCTTAAAATCTCAATTATCTCAAGATATTTATCATGAGCTTGGGTAGCAGTATACTGTATAGATAAGCCTTGCCATGCAGTAATGGTGGATTCTGACAGATCTTGGATGAGAACTAGGATCCTAGGGACTGCCATGTCTTCCTTGCAGAGTTGTAAAAACTAAGCCAAAAGAGATAGAAAACAATTTAAGTGTTTTTAGACTGCAAACAGACGGCCATTACTCATACATTTTGTAATAAGCTCACTCACTTTAAGCACTTTTACACAGTCTTGGAAAATCGTGCAGCATTTTATTCTTTTCTTCTGACTTTTTGCCTTAAGTATTTTAATTCCCACCTCATTAAACTTAACATGTTTTTGCTTTTTTAAAGTGGCTTTTTTTAAATGGATTATTTCCTCCTCCACATGCTACTTAACATCTGCGATTTAAGCAACATAATCGTTCTGTATATGGATAAACATTCCATATCTGAAAGTAAAAAGAGTTTTAGTAAGCAGTTAATCCTGACAATGTGAAAAACGACTTTGCTGTGTGTATGTGTGTGTGTTTTAATAATTCCTAGTTGAGTAAAATTCTTTGTAGCCTTGACAACATTCGGATCCCACATACTATTAACCCTATACCATCTACAACTTGGTTTGCATCCACTGATAGACTAATATTACAAGTATGTAATTGAAAGATATGAATTGACTGCATGATTTAATACACATATCCACACCTACGTATTTTCAGCATTTTAGATAGAAACAGGGACATTCCGAATTCCTGCTGTAATCCGCACCTGGTACCAAATTGAAACTCTTATCTCATACCGCAAATGAAAAAAAGGCACGATCATATATTTTTTTTAGCTTTTCTACAAACCGTTGTTTCTAGTTTATCATTTGCTTTGTGTGTCTTATTCTTCAGTAAGTAAAATGAGCGAAAATAATTCAAGAATAATAAAATAATGGTCCTACACGGATTACGCACGACGTAAATCTCGTTCAAATTGTGGCCCCGGTCTAATCTCACCTTGATTAGAGGGTCCCTCTCCCCATTGTTGGCCCCCAGTGCGTGTTTGTATTGATTCGGGAGGTGATTGCTCTGTTTTGTTTAATGAGCTTCATGACCACAATAAACAAACATCACAGACGGTTAATTATTACAGAAAGATGCAATCGGTTCAAAGTTTATGCGGCTCTGCAAGGGTTTGGGGCATTTGGGTTCGGCAGACAGAAAGGTAAGACACTTTACTTGTAGAGCTCGAGTGCAGGCCTTACTCTACTTTCTCGTTAAGAATTATTATTATTATTATTATTATTATTATTATTATTATTATTATTATTATTATTATTATTATCACGACAGTGTTACAGATTAATTTACAGAAATTAATATCTAACCTTTTAGTTATATTTTGCATATCGTTCGGTTTCAAAACGTCAGTTACACAACCCCATTACTGCTCTTAATCTTATCAGAAAGGAACTTGTTTTAATTGGTCCATATTAGACAATCACCCGAGCTGTGTGCAGCGAAGCAAGAAATGTTTCGAGGCTGCTGTGAGATTTAAATATCAGTGTCCAGTTAACTTGAACAGAGAGCTGGAAAGAAGAACCTGGAAAGCAGCCGAAAAATTTGTGTTATAAGGTGTCTCACCGGGACTGCTGCAGACAGGCGAGGTGATTCTTTTTCTTTCTTTCTTTCTTTCTTTCTTTCTTTCTTTCTTTCTTTCTTTCTTTCTTTCTTTCTTTCTTTCTTTCTTGCAGTTTGACAGACTCGACATAAGAAAAAGTAGTCAGCAGGAAGCCGTTCCCTCAGTTACTGTATTTATAATGAGAAACTTTTCTCTAGGAGTGCTGCTCCCAATGCTGATCAATGGAATTGTCCTCTGTTGACTATTACGTGGTGGGGTGTTCAATGAAGGAGACGGCAGTACAGATATTTTTGTTCTATTATTATATAGCACAGTATTAATGTATCATTTAATTGGTGATAAATTGCTTGCAATATTAATGCATCATTTTGTTTAAATTGTATTACATTTATATTTGTTTTGTCTATAACCACTTGTTTCTCTCACATTTAATGAAAAAAAAATATTTATTTGTACGGCAATGCGTAATACATTTGGAAAAACCTGTACTTTAAAGTATTCTGTAGCATGGTACTGTGCTCCAGTGGTCAGCATTGCTTCCTTACAGCTTTTCCTCAAGCAACCTAAAGACGTGTGTGTCAGATTAACTGGAAACTCCACATTGTCACTTCTCAGGGCAAGTCCTTGACTTATATTTGATGCTGCTGGTATAAGTTCCAGCACTTACCACCTGAACTGAAATTACTTAGGTCGATAGGTAGCTATAAATTGTACCTGTAAGAATGTGCAAGTGAATGTACTGTGATGTTCCCTTGCAAAAGATTGAGGGTTGGTTCCTCTCTTGTGCTCAATTAAATGGGTTAGGCAGATTTGAAAGAATGATTAAATAACATTAGCCCAATATGAAAGAGTATGAATGTACTTTAGATTGGAATCCTGTTCAGGGTCGGTTTCTGCTCCGAATTGGAATAAGTTGGTTTGGGGAAAAAAAAAAATAATGATTGAATAAATGAAATTAATTTCCCCATAGTGAATATTAGGCAATGGACTTGCATCTTATCCTGGGTTGATTCCTGCTTTGTGCACAATGCTACCCGAATAGGCTGAGGTTGCTTTACCATGCTGTATTGTAATGAATTGGTTGAAGGAATGAATGAATGAATGAGTGAATGAATGAAATCAGTTGCTTTTTTATGGGTGAGTGTGAATGCACTATGCAATGTACTGGCATCCTTTACATTATTGTTATCTGATGTTACTGGCAAAGATGTCCTTTAATATATTTATTTAGAACGAGGTAGAGAAAATGGATGGTAGAGTAGTATTAATTTAAGGTAATCCACCTGAAGCTAAGCGTGTTTGGGCCTGGCCAGTACTTGGACTGGAGACCAACCAGGAAAGCTTGGGCTGCTGCTTGAAGAAGTATTGGTGAGATGAGCAGGGGAGGTTACCCTAGGTTACTTAATATCCCAGTGTAGCAACAGGGATGCTATGCTGTCCCCTGCGGCTCTGCCCACATAGTAGTGAAACAAGACAAACTTTAAAAATCAATAAACAAAAAAAATGTAATTCTGGCCAAGCGGAAGGTAGGTACGCTCCAGCGTCAAACATTAGCACTGTATTTGATCATGCTCAGCTTTGACAGGAGAGTGTCCCCCACATGGGTAGAAAAGCACATGGCAGTGATACTTCTGCCAGTTAGCAGGTCCCCTCTAAAACACATGTAGCTCTGATCTCTCTCTCTCAAAAATTTCAAACGTTATTCCTTAACAATCTGTAGGTGATAATATCTGTTGAACAAAAGGGTATCTCTAGCTAAGCAGAGGCAAGGTATTCTCCAACACGTGGTGAGAGATAGACCGACTCAAACGGAGGCTGGTGTGTGAGTTAGGAGGGCCCTGTCCGCTTCCCCCTCGGCCCGCAGTCTCTCTCTCAGATTCACGAAATAAATCGGTACCGCAAGTGAACTTAGCACTTAGAGCTGTGGACTCGGTAGATAAATCCTTCGACTCCGACTCAAACTCCTTAGTTTCCGGTACTTCTGACTCCGACTCCCCGACTCTGACTCCTCTGTATTTAATATGCTAATGTATTTTCCATGTTGATGGAAGGAAGGCAACATACACGTCATTTAACCACAGAATTACTGGCTAGGAAGCTGACTCTGTGCCATATTGGCCAGTTTAATCAAAAGACAAGAACCCATGAACGCACATCAGGCCATAGCACACACCTTCACCTACATCATTATACTTGTTTACATTCAAATAAACTTGTTAAACACATTATATCTGAAATAAAATGAAAACACTTTTTGTAATGTACCATAATCCAGATTACAATATGTGAATGTCAGGTTGTATAATAGCTTCACACTACTACTAACACAACTATGCACTGGGCTTTATTCTTACATCAGAGAAGTACATAATTATGACAGTTGTTTGTGATGTGGGACGTTTGAACTTGCTGTATTTTTTTTTCATTACAATTTAAATTTATTAGGAGTTGGAGTTGGTACATTTTTGCTGACTCTGACCCCGACTCCAGGTACCCAAAATTGTCTCAAACTCCTCGACTCCGACTCCACAGTCCTTCTTAGCACAATGAGAGAAGTCACAAAATCAACCAAAATGTTCAAGCAAATTAAAGAAAAAAACACGATCTAAATCCGTTAAGTAGTTCTTTCGTGAAAAGTAGAAACACATGCATACAGATAGACAGGCAGACACTGGATTTTATATATATATATATATATATATATATATATATATATATATATATATATATATATATATATATAGATGAAATAGAGGACCTGACTGTCTGTGACCATGATGTCCTAGCTAGACTCCCCGTCATAGCTTGGTCCATTCTGGCCACCTAATTATCCTTTGTTCTTAATTGACTATTTCTCTTACCCCGTACCATGTAAAAGATAAAGTTTGATGAGTGTACTAGTGCAATACTGGTTTCTGTCCCATCATCCACATGGATTCTACACATTAGTGGTGGTTGAAGTGGCTCCTCGCTATCTGTAAATCATTTTGAATAGCTAGAAAAGCACTATATAAATGGTTTTAATTATTATAATTATCCATCCATCCATCCATTTTCCAACCCGCTGAATCCGAACACAGGGGTCTGCTGGAGCCAATCCCAGCCAACACAGGGCACAAGGCAGGAACCAATCCTGGGCAGGGTGCCAACCCACCGCAGGACACACACAAACACACCCACACACCAAGCACACACTAGGGCCAATTTAGAATTGCCAATCCACCTAACCTGCATGTCTTTGGACTGTGGGAGGAAACCGGAGCGCCCGGAGGAAACCCATGCAGACACGGGGAGAACATGCAAACTCCACGCAGGGAGGACCCTGGAAGCGAACCCAGGTCCCCAGGTCTCCCAACTGTGAGGCAGCAGCGCTACCCACTGCGCCACCGTGCTGCCCCCTATTATAATTATGTTAAATACAATATAGTGTTAAACATGCAAAAACATAGGAGTGTAAATGTACATTAATTTAGTTCCATGAGTAACAAGGAAAAAATGGGTTGAAAACTAAAAAATACAAAAAGAACACCTTCTGGAAATTTCTGGATTCTGCATTTGTCCCTTGTGTAGCATGCATGCTAGTGAAATTTATATTAAAATAAAGAGTAATGTTATTTAATTGTTCTCATCTGATGTTATGCCTTAGACCTGAATGTACTGTCTATATTGAGATTGACATGCGCAGACATTGATGCTGCTGTTCAGTACTATCATTTATTCTGCCAAGTAATAAGATTTTGTCGCAACTAATACTGATAGCATAAACAGTAGGATTGTGTTGAGAGAAACTAAAAAATGTGTCTAGCAGGTTAGTAGCAGTAGTAACAAGATAGCTATGCTCTGTTGGGTATCCCCTACACTTAACACAGAAATTCCATAATAAAGTTTTTCAGCTGACTGAAAGTGGGATCAAATATACACTGTATATGAACAACTTTGCGCCTTTTTGAAAACTAATAGGAATAATTCATTGGAGTAGGTGAGTTTTTGTACAAGGGGTCTGATGTAAAATGATGTTTCAGTGAGGCTGTTTTTAATTTTATTTTAAATTCTTACATTGAACTGTGTGATTGAACAAACACTTAAGGAATTTACAGCTTTGTATCCAGGTTAGCATGAGGATTACCAGGGTTTATTAGAACACAGATGAAAATCAAAGTTTGACCCACTTATTTAGCTAAGGTACTTAGCTAACTAAGATAGTAAGGTAGTGATCTTAGGTAACTTGTTTTAATTTGCTATTCATTGCCATCTTAAAATGTGGGACAGTGTTCATTTTTAAAATTAAATTAGATTTCTTCCAGATTTCCATTAACATCATGTTTTCTATCTTTTAAAGTACTTCTTTGAGCACATGTTTCAAGATTTATGAAAAAGATTTCAGCTATGTTTACCTTGTGAATAGCCAAGACAGACAAAATCAGACTAAGCTCCTTTAAGCCCTTAAAACCTCTAATCTGAGGGTATGCCACACTTGATTCGTTTTGCATTTCCATTTCCTGAGGAGATCAGATTACATGACTGTTTATCATAGGAAAAGCCTGTCCCTATGACTTAAGACTCAGACTAGCTGGACTGAATCACTGGGTATACCACACTACATGATAACTTCCGACTCTGCAACTGAAAATCTCTGGAAAAGTCATGGTTTTTAGCCTGTCAGAATATGCCCTTTAATTCTGCAAGGCACCTATTTGCATATAGTATGTCTGTACAACTTCTAGAACAGTAATTCAAACATGAGTTTACCATTGACATAGGTTTTGGGAAAGGTACACTTTAGCAATGTGGCTAAGTTTATAAAAAGAGTTACATTACATGATGCAGATACCATTAACCTTTTTACACTTACCTAGTAAACTAGGTACTATTAGTACCTATTAGCGTAACGCAATTTTTGGGAATTAATATCAAAATTTTCCTGATGCTTCATTTTGCTAATGTGATTTCCCTGCAAAATAAATTTTGAATGTTGTCCCAGCAAAAAAGCAATAGACACAGAATATAGGCTCACCAGACAAAAACAAATAGTCTATGGAAATGTAAAAGGTGATAAATACTTCAGACACCATCAGAAGACACACCAGTATGAATACCATCCTGTAATAGGATAGAGAATGACAAGGAGTAGTGCCATTTGTTTGGTGATCCATGGAAAACGACAGATGTGAATGACTGGCAAAAATGGAGTTACTGTGGCATAGTGTACAGGAAATTGCTGATTGTAGAAGTGTGTCAAAGCATATTGTCAAATGTGTGGTTTGGAGTCTCAAACATAACAAAAAGTGAGTGAAGCCTCCTGAAGGGACTCATGAAAGGCTTTACTGGTTAGGCCAGGCCTGCCTGTAAAGGCTTTACTCAGTGGAGCTTAAACCCAACTCCAGTGGCCTGTCTATCATTTTGGAGACCTCAAAAGGAATTTTAGCCTCAAAACAAACAAAAATCCCAAACATATATGAAAAAGGCATACAAAATAGGGGGAACCGTAAACCTCAGCTTGTGAACAAAAGCATGTGATGATCTTTGTGAAAAGGATTTATTAACAAAAATAAGAAAAAATAAAAGGAAATGCTCAAAAGAAGCAAAAAAGAGTTGCCTAAATAGTAGTCTTAAATTAGCGAAGTCCCAATTTGAAATCCAGAAAATAGAGTCCTTACAACAGAGCAAGAAAATCAGAAAACCCAACAACAAATAACAATAAAAAGCTCCATGCAACTGTTGTCCAAAAACAATTTCTTAAGCTTTATGACCATAGTCTTGGAAAGTCTTTCTCCCGTGGGGCGACTGGGAACTTTTCCTGAATAAGATCAAACACAGTTGTGTAGGGTGCAACAGGAGTTTCCACCTGTAGCCACACTCACTTCAGTAGACATGTACTTTGTGAGCATGCCCGTGTAGATCAAATACAGGAAGCTCTGCAATCTACATGTGACTTTTCACTGTAGGAAGATGTGTAAATGACTCAAGGTAAATACCATTTTATGTGGCTTTTATATAAGTAACATATATATGTTTTTCATATAAAGATTATCACAAAACATAATCACAAACAGGACTTTGCACAATACCTTGGCGAGCTCTGTAAGCGCTGCCTTTTCTTTGAAGGACAGGTGTGGGGCAGACTGACTGGCAGGATGACACCGGACCTCTTACTGCATCCAAACAGTGCCATCTTTCGCCTTTACGCCTGGTGCAGCTGTGTTGTTCTTATATGTGAGTGGATGTTTCTTGTGGGGAGGGCTTCTGTTCTCTTTCTCTGATGTAGAACCTTCATTCTCATCTGAGTTCACCTCTGTTGTAGCACATGTTTATCTGAAAACAGTAGTGTCAGATCAGGGCAAACATTAATGTGACTAAGAGAGTAAAACTGAATTAAAAAAAAAAACGCTAACCTTTACAAGTACCAAAAATTTACATCGGCTGTTACAGACTCAAATCAAATGTATGTTTTTATTCTATAATAGTAAGAATAAGAGCAACTCACTACTCAAAACAGAGGCGTCCAAGATTGAACAACTAACGTCTTGATTATGAGTCTGTAGTTCTTACTGCTACACCACCAAAGCAATTGTATCTGTCAATGTCGCACCCTAATGTGGGTTCTTTTTCTGCAGTTATATTCTTGAATAAAAGCGCACTTGTTTTGTTATACTTGTACCTTTTGTGAAAGTGTTTATTTGATATTTGGACTTCAGGCTTCACACATTATGTCTACATTTTGTCAATTATTACTAAAACATGAAAAACATTTCTGCTTAATCGATGTGTTTACATAGATTGTTATAGACATGGAACACACATGAAATGCATGTATTCCAAAATAACGATATATTATTTACCCAATACAACTCCAGGCAACTCACACGCAGGTAAACAGACTTGAGCTGAGAGAACTTTCTGCCCTTTCTGCATTGGTGGGGGGATGGGATAGCATGCTGCTTGCTGCTTTTGCTTATCGACACATTTACTACACAAAAGACACTGACAGAGAGGTGTGAACAGATTTACGGTGGGCCAGGATTACAAGTTTTTTCATAGGCTTTGGTAATTCTAGTGTTAATCGTCTTTTCTACACAATTTAACTCTTTTAGGGCGGATGTCGACTTTTGTCGACAGGAGGGGTTGAAGGCGAATGTCGACAAAAGTCGACATCCAGGGATAAAGGGCGACAATCAGCTGTTAATGGCGACAAATCTCACTGTCATGTCACAGGCATTCCCTCTGTGCTTGGAGGAATGCTAGACTCGTTGACTCGGCAAATAAACATTGCGTGTGCGTGAGTTGCGAAATGTAAACAAAGGCAAGATGGCACCGACATGTGAAAAGGCAGCGAAGCAAGTGCAGAAAAGAAAACACTTGGCAGACGTTGTTTTGCGCATTACCGCGGAGTCGGACTCTTGATTTTTCAGAATCGGACTTTATTGGCAGTGATCAGGAGATCGAGCAAGAGAGTTAGAAGCAGGCATCAGCTGATCAGACACCAGCCGATGCCGCACGAGCGGATCTGCTGCCAGTTGAGTGCCTTCGCGCAGCCGATGCATCTACGGCAAGGTTCGCATGGGATAAATACACATACATTGATCCGTTGAGAGCCGATCTGGCTACTGGAGTTTACAAGACGGCATGGCTTGCTTTTGGACACGACAGATCACCAGCTGGTGTACTTCAGGCTGCTCTCTCCTGATGCTGCTTTTCAGCTACTGTAAGACGAGACAAACAGGTAGGCAGAGATTTTTTTTGAATCGCGGGCTGCGTTTGCATCGCATTCTCGTTTTTCAAAGTGGAAACCCACAACGAAAGACGAGATGAAGCGCGCTGTGGCATTACAAATAGAGATGGGACAGAACTGGTGATGTAACTTCAGGGAGCATTGGTCCAAACGTGTTTTGTCCCCTGGTGGCTTAGGTACGTGCTGCTGCAAAGTTTTATTCACTTTTGTAATAAACAGAAGCAAATCCCATGGGGTGAGCCAGGCTATAATGCCATACATAAAGTTCATAAAGTTTCAGAAGATGAAAAGAGGTGACAATACGGTTTTCATGCAGGCAGAAAACTTGGTGGCAGTGGCATGGCATGATGGCAAATGGGTGACTTGTCTCTCTACAGTACACACTAACAATATATGTTAGAAAATGCAGCAACAGACAATTGAAAAATAGGCATCAAAACAACACATATTGTAAGGAGTGTAATGTGGCAATGACTGAAATTGGCTGCTTTGAACGAGATCAGACTTTGCTGTGTAAAATGTATGTGATATGTATGTGAAATCATAGAATATGCAGGCTCATACAACATGCAAGACAGTAACATTTGTCAAAAGTAAATATTTTTTGTTGATTTGATATGTTAAACAATTGCTTTGTGTTCTTTTTTAAAAAATGTTAGTTTTTGGAAAAATATTCAGCCCTGGGAGAAAAGAAACAAAAAAAAAATTAGCCCTAAAAGAGTTAAGCTCTTTGAACAAACGCTCAGGAAGGAACTATGTGCCATGGATATCTGGAAAAGAGTACCGAAGTAGAGGCCCATGCTAATAGTGATTTACAAAGTAGCACATCATTATGGTGACACAGAGCTATTAACACTGGACTGTTGATGTCTAAAAATGTGTTGTTATCTGGCGTGTTTTTGCTTGTACTCAAATGATGCAATACAATGGGTACATAATAAACCACATAAAGCGTTCCATAAGGACTGTGTGCAATGTGTTGTTCAAGTATGAGGTGGCTCTATGATATTCTGCCGGGGTTTCAATTACAAGGAAGTGGGATATTTTGGTTAAGGTAACAAAGCACTTCAACCAGAAGGGCTACATTCAGCTTCTGGACAGAAACACAGAATGGTTACCCTAGTAAAATTCGGAAGCATTCTCACATCTTGAATGGCTAACAGAATCCCCAGATTTAAATCCCATAGAAAATCTACAAGACTATTTGGAGCATAGTAAAATGCTAGCAGGGCCATCTGACCAGTCTGGCCAAGCTGTGGGATATGGTGCAGGAAGAGTGGATGAAAACTGACTGATTCAAAACTCTGCTGCAAGACTCCTTACACAGACCCACAACAGCAAGCATATAACACCCATTCTGCTCTGCCTTCACTGGCTTCCTGTGTGTTACAGGACTGAGTACAAAATTATTTTAATAACATACAGAGCTTTAAATAACCTTGCACCAGAGTACATTAGTTACCTACTCCATCACTATCCTCCTGTTCGCCCAGTAAGGCCTATAATTTTGGTAATCTTGTTGTGCCCAAAACTAACCTCTACTCTATGGGTGACAGAGCCTTTAATTCTCTGTTTCTCATATTTTCGAACAACCATCCCAGTTTAATTAGAGCAACTGACTCAATTCATTTGTTTGAAAAACAAATTAAACTCTTTTGTTCAGGAAGGCATTTATCTCACCCTGATATTCTGACCCTGTTTTCAGTTTATCCTCTCTGTCCAAGTGCTCAGGATGATTTATGTTTATATCACAAATGATGTGTTTGTTCATGGTTTTTGTGTATTATTTTGTATTTTATTCTGGTTTATTGCCTTTTATCCTATTTTAATGATTTGTGTATAATATATTTATCTGTATTTAGTGTTTTATGTAGATACTATTTTAATTGTAGGCCCTGTTGTTCTTTCTGAATTTCTGTGAAGTGCTTTGAGCATGGGAAAGGTGCTATATAAATAAAATATGTTATTATTATTATTATCAGCAAATTGGTGGTGTCCATGCCAGACAGTACTACAGCTATCCTTTTTTTCTTACAGAGGAGATAAGCACTGTTAGGTAATATTTAGCTGGGGTGACTAATTTTTTTCTGGTAAGCTTATGAGAGAGGCTTATATACTGACCTGCTCAATGTTTTTTTTAATTCTATCTACCTTTACGTCTGTCATTTCACCATAAAGAATGCAGTAATGTGGTCATTTCTTGTTCAACTTATCATTATCTCTAGTTATAACTATAGATGATAAGAGCAGAAAAATATCTTAAATTTAATTTAATATTACTGCCAGGCAGCATAGTGGCTAGGAATTTATTTGTGTTACAATTGACAGTACAATATACTGTACAATATTACAAGGCCTGGTATTCAGCCTGGAATGCTGGATATTGTGCGCATTTTTTTAAAAAGCCCACATGATTTATCATAATAAAGCAGGGAAATCCCACTGCTCTTTTCTAGGCAATAAAAGCTTTCTTTATTGAGACTTTTCCCCATTATGGAGTTCAAAGACAAAAATACATGATTTGTGTATGCTGTGAGGATGACAATGTGACCCGTCAGCTGTCACTTGCAATCAATTTTAATTTGTAGTGTCATGCATTTGAATCAGGGTGATAATGTGATGATGAGATGAATCACCTTTTAATCCAATGCTATACACAGCCAACATAAAGGAACGGAGGTTTTGCATTCACCCTGTTATTGTAATAAACATGGTTACAGCTGACAGTTGGCCCTTCCATCCATTTTTAAACCACAATTTTCAATTTGGTGTTGCTGGGGGAAAGGTGCCTATTCCAGATGTACTTAGTGCAACTCTATACTCATATAAATCCACTCTTAATCATATGGGATTTTGGGACATGAGAGAAAAGCACATTATAGACATCATCTTTTTCCTGTACATGTCCTGTGTTTGAGGGCTAAAATACTGGTCTGGAATTGTAATATCCCTAAAATTGTTGAGGATTTAATTTTGCTTGTTGTACAAACTGTATAAATAAACATAGGCCTACATGTTTTTTTTTTTTCATGTCAGATACTATGGATATATGGGTTGAACTTTCATATAGTGTAAGGTCATATAGTTTGTACAGGAGAGTATACATTGCTAGACAACACAGAGGTGGGGGTGATGGCAGAGGGCTTGTTTAAACAAAGCATGCATGTCAGATTAACTTAGTTGATTGCTAGGAAAGTTTGTAGAGTTGCAGTACCATTAAAGACAAGATCATAATTACAAAGGATGCTTAATGAAAGTGTAAATTTAATGGCTTGTTAAAATTTTGACCTAACGAAACAAGTGAGAAGCACAGTGTACTGTCTGTATAGCTGACACATACTTGTCAGTAGAAAATAAATGTATTAGTGACATAGAAGATCATGTTTACAGTACAAAAAATAAATAAAGACTCATTTATGGGTGGGGCAACTAGGTGATCACCTTGGGTGGTAATTTGGTAAGGGTGGCATTTTTATTTAACTTTTTTTAAACATGAAATAGCAATAAAAAAGTTAAGTGTAGATTTTAAGAGTTACACATATATCCACAGCCTTATTTATATACCACCTTTAACAATTGTGAGAAATATTTTCATTTTAAAAAATTTCAAATTTGGCCTATAATAGTTCACAATGCATTCTCATTTCAAAGCCACATGTTAATCCATGGTGTTCACTTTCATTTTCCTCATTTTTACATATCACTATTTAAGCACCATCAATGAGGATTCAGTTCTGCTGGAGTGATTCTAAAGAAAAGTTTTGAATGTAAACATCAGCTAAAAATATTACTGTGTAAGCCTGACTCTATAGTTTACTAGGACTACATTTGGATTTCATTTAACAGTATGATTCAAATGCAAAATTTGCCCTGTACCAATATTTATCCTGGAACTGCCAAGTTAATAAAAATTAATTCATCAGACAGATGTCTGTGCAGGATGTCTGAATCAGTCAGCTCAAGTGCTCAAAGGTGTTTTGCATGGAATCATCATGAGGTGAGACATTGCAGAAAACATTTTTTTTTTCTGAAGAATGATTGATAAAAAAATAGTGGTTGAATGGCATTAAAAAACAATAATTTTTCTGGGCAGCTCTGTATTTAACATGCCAGCTTGCCAGGTAGCGTACAGTGATGATAGCACCATTATAAATTTACAATTCGTCCTTATAAATTGTATCCATGTAAATGATATTTAGGCCCTTGTGCTAAACTGGCTAGCCTAATATAATAACAACATTCAATGACATCAAAGTATAATGTTTATTTTTAAACATTTACCTATGATTACTGTTGAACCATATCCTCCCTAATTTATACAAATAATAAAATATCACTGTACAATAAGTGAACATCAGTTTATACAGCTAAGGAGAACTTTTTGGCATTCCTTGAGCAGGAGCAAAGGTGAAGAGTATGTGAGGAATAAAATGTAAAGAGTATAATGGTCAAGTCAACAACCAGATAACAGTGGAAAGCATTTGTGGAGTTTTAATGCAAGTTTCAAAGTAAGCCCATTTGAGGGATGTTTATATTTTGAATTAAATCTGTCTGTTGCTGTGTTGACGTTTTTAAATTTACTTTGCCATGTCTGTGTCTCCTATGCTACTCCAGATTGAGGATTTTTATTATTGTTGTTCATGCTGAATTGCTTATGTTGTTCCCATCAATAACTATGAACGGTCAGTGGCCTTGCATATCAGATTGTATATATACTGATTATGCCATTTATAAAATTGTATAAATTTCTAATATCTGCTTTAGGTGTGTGGTTGTCAGAGGGAATGACAGGATAAATTTTGAGGCTCCAATCCAGCTGTCCCTGTTTACTCAAAGAATCAAACAAAAATAACACTTGATTCAGTGAAAAATAAGCACAAATTGCTGTCACCAGAATAATGTGGCTATTGCAGTGGTCTCCCAACATGTCGCTCGCGAGCTACCGGTAGCTCGCAACCCCTTTCCAAGTAGCTCGCCAAAGGGTTAATGAATCCTACATAAATTTGAAAACTTGATTAGTCAAATTAGGGGTGGGTGGTCTTTCCAAAAAATCATTTCACGATCCATTTAACACAAAATCACAATCCACAATCTGAATTTCAATCTATCTTTTCAATGTGGCATACACTTAATAGAATATCCGGGCTCAAACTCATCAAGACATAAGAAACACTTTATTTTAAATATCAAACAAAGTTGAATTCAGTTGTTCTCTCGTTCACTAGCTAAGCGGTGTTAAGGAACTCTCCCTGAAGCTAGCTCCTCCCCTCGGCCCGCTGCGTGTTTCTCGGATTCACGCAAATACATCAGTACTGCAAGCAAAATATAATACATAGCGAAATTAGAGATGTCACAAAATCAACCAGAATGTTCAAGCAAATTATAGAAAAAAAACTATCTAAATCCATTAAGTAGTTCTCTCGTGAAAAGCGGACAGACAGACAGACAGACATTGGATTATATATATAGTATTATATATTAGTAAACCTTCAAAATAATGTGCAGTTAAAGTCTCAACAGCATTCTCAGTATTTCTGGAGCTTAGTAGAGCCAGATAACTATAAGAATCTTCACCAAGCAGCTCTGAAAATGTCTGCATTGTTTGGGTCTACATACCTCTGTGAGTCTGCCTTTTCTGACACGAATGTCATGAAATCAAAGTTCAGAACAAGACTGACAGATAAACATTTAAATGACTCTTAAGAGTGAACCTAAGTGGCTACACTCTACCATACACCTCTCTTGTTGACTTCATGCAGTGCCAGTCATCTTACTAACTAAAAAACACATCACATATACAACTGGACATGTGAATACTCTTGTGAAGTGAAACGGTGACATATAAAGAAATAACAAATGAATCTCTTATATATATTTCTCTTCTGGTTCATCCTGCTTCCACTTTCAAAACCGGTCCCGCCCACATGCAGCCGACATGGCAATTCTCGATTCCTATTCATCGTCTTCCATGTCATGCACTATACTGGCCTGCTGAGCGTAATACATCCAACAAGTACTCGAGGTGCTGCCACAACAGTAAAGTAGCTTTACCACCTTTGCGGGAGCCTCCTGTGTCTTTACAACAGCTTCTTACACAGCAAACATCAGAAGCTAAAAATTATCATGAACACATTTGAGAATACAACTCTTCTCTAGCGTTTGCTTCCATGGGTGCATAGAAAACTCAACTTCCTGGCCACGGATCATACTGTTTTAAAATACACGGGCAAATTTATCACCAAATGTCTCCACTATACGCTAACACTTCTACCTCTCCAGGATATGGACAGTTGTATGTTTTTGACACAGCGCAAGCTACTGATGCACCCTTACAAAATAAAGCAAACTCTGCATGTAACGAAAATATACTTCTCCAGCTAGATTCATGCTCAGAACCATCAACCCCTTCGCTAAATCAAACAAACACATGCATGAAATCGCTCAGTCCAATCCAACAGTATCTGTATGAATGGTTTTCAAGGAAAACCCTAGGCAAGATTTATGACGATACAATGCCCCGACATGTCACACCAATGTTGCAGCGATTTTCATCGGAGAAGATGGCGAAACGCCTGCCAAAAGGGACATTTCCATCTATCCCATAGGCAACTCCTGTAAACATATTTCCACACTCGATATGAATTGCGATCCTTAAGGTTTACCCACTTTTATTCCCTTATGAAGACATTGGCTGGCACAAAGATTTACAACATGTTCCCGATAAAACAACCGCCAAGCGAATAAGGCTTACTCAATGCCAATTTTACATGTACAGATTAGCAATGAGGAATACATTTAGTATTTTGCACTCCAGCAGCAAACTATTCCAACAGTATGTCATAGATGCATACGTTAAAACAGAGAGCTCGCATTTCAACTATCTCAGATTACATCAACAAGATCTGCGTGTGGAACTACCAGACGCACTGCAAGCAAACTCTGAAAATAACAACATACGTGTAGGCAAAATGATCATATTACCATCCACATTTCCAGGAAGTCCAAGATACATGCAACAAAACTATCAGGATGCCATGGCCATAGTATGTAAATTCGGAAAGCCTGATTTATTTATCACTTTCACATGTAATACTATTTGGCTGGAAATTCTACATGCACACTGCGTCTTTCAAGAAGTATTTATTTCTTCTTGATTTCTGAATTCCTTTCACACTGTTTTCCGTTCCTATTCTTACACCGCTGTATGCTATGGCGGGCGTCGGCTAGTAGTATAATAATAGTATAAAATATCCAGAAGAGTGTGGAGAAAAGCTTACCTTCCTTACTAGTCGAGAAGCCATATGCCAGGTAGAGGATGTTTTTCTAGGATACTAGGGTGGACAAGCGTGCAAGTCACTCCAGCAGATGCACAGTAGATGTCTGCTCTGGAATCATTTTTTAAACTTGCACCCGACTGGTCCTGCAGTACTTCATCCTAATGGTTTTCTCCCGCTCCCGCCCGTAGAAGCACATTGCTTCCATAAAGGGAAAATTCGTGTATGGTTCATAAGCCTGTTTAACATGATCTTGTATAAGGAGGTGGCTGTAGGTTTCCACTCTTTGGCCCAATTGTCCTTTACACTTTTTTTGTAACAATTCTGTTTCATCAGTATTTAATACAATTCGTCCAATGGGACTTAAATAATAATTTCTGAGCACAAGTCTGCACGTCTTTTTCACAGAAACATGTCTTGTTAAAGCTTTGTAAGTAAACAAGTTCTTACTACTCCATATTAAAATAAAGTACGATCTATGTTAATAATTGCTATTTATTGCTTAAAACATATGCTTTTCTAGTTGCTATATTACTGGTAGCTTAATAAACACTCCCCACTTTCTCAGAGTACTTTTTGCTTATCAATACAAACACACTGTAACCAAGCAAAGCACTTTGAACATACTGCCATCTCCTTGTCTGCTTGCCAGCTCTGTGAAGAAACAGCTGTCCAGTGAATTTCACTGCACTCTTTGATTTAGTGTACTTGCATTAAATTGCGATTATTACAAATTATTGCAAATCTGTTCTTGTTCCTGTGCCTTTGCGATCCTCTTAAGTAAAAGATACAGAAACAGAAGCTTTGGGCTGAGAAATGTTGCTCCTTTGTAGAGCATGTTGAGAAGGGTTAGTTCTGAACAATTTTTTGCTAAGTTCTTTCAAGAAGTCATAATATCTGATTCTAAATCAGTTGTCGCATCATTGAACGGTTTCAGAAAAGAGAACACAGTTGTGAGTATCTTTTTGTTAATGTGACCAATCGACAAATTGCTGCAGCACTGAATTCAGCACTATATCTTGTCTCTGTGACCTTGTAAGCTTGCCTTGTTGTCCAGTATATTTAAAATACAGTTTAATCTTGTGTAGCTGCTCAAAGCAGCGATCATGTTTGCTCCTCGCTCATTAACAGTCAATTCTCAAAATTTGTTTTTTCATACAGTAAAGCGCAAGTGTTTTTCACCCATTTTAATCCTGCTTACTTTAAACAGGGATGCAAAAAAACACCCTTGATACAAGATTGTAGCCCTCATTAATATAATGGATGGTAGAAGATACGAAACAGGTTTTCTCAAAGCTTTCGTTTCAAATATCAGTTGTGACAGCACACCCATAATTCTTTAGCATGTCATATAAAATATCCTTTATCGGTTTTTGGCTTTTTCTACCACATGCCACGATACAGTCATTGGATGGGGCAAACTCTCTTTAAACTTGAAACTTTTCAATTTTGGCTGCCGTGTCAATGTACTGCTCAAGATGAATATAGCCCTGTTATAAAGCCCAATGTCTTTGCAAACAAAATCCGCACATTCATCCCGTGCTTTGCTTATAGCATTATTTGTTACTTTTGACAGGTTTGGCAAGAATGTCATTTTAGCTTGACCCTTCACTACTGCACCCTTTGCTTTAAACCTGAAATGTCTGACTTGTGTCCACTTTATGTTAGCACATTTAGCACAGTAAGCAAATGGCAATTGTCATCAATAACAATTGAAAATGACTTCCAAATGTTAGAGTTCCCTTTGCTGAGTTTTGCAGTCTTGAGAAGTCTGCGTGCGAGACAGTATATGCATGCGTCCTAACTGCTTAGGCAAATATATATGGAATGAAATGTACATTCTGTTCTAAATGTAATTTTAATTTCCTAGACTCTAGGTCCGCCTGCACACAGGTGTCGACTGGATGCTCCCACCCACAATACTGAAAATCAGTCCCGCATCACAAGCAATTGCATTGGGTCCCGCGAGTCCCGCAGTAGTCCTACAGGAGTGCAGACTCCTAATACATATTACGTATTAAGTAATGGACCAATTTTCAAGCACTCAAGCATTTAGATCAAAGGTGAAACGTGTGAGTGACACATTTGTGAAATGGGATACAGTAGTACTCTTACTGGTCTTCTGGGGCACTATAAAGTAAAAGAATCACACACATAGGACCTCTCAAGTCATTACATTGAACAATTGTACTTAAATCTTACTTAAATTACTCCTGAGCAGCTCTATATTTTTATTTTTATTTATTAAAATAACTTCACTTAACACAAAATTTTTAAATATCTTATCCATAAGCTTCTAACAATGATATTAATGTAATTTAAAGGTTTTACAAAGTGGGGGCCAAGATTTTGTCCTTACTTTACTACTAAGTCCACACTTGCTGAATGTGTAATCACGAGTCCACATACAGAGAACACACACACACACGCACATTAGTCTCAAGATGTATTCTCATATACAACATAATGATTGTGTTATATAACACAATTAGTACAAAAAAGCGAAAACTGCAACTTTTTGTTTCTTTTAATAAAGGATCTCTTTGAATTACAGTAATGCTATCAAACTGCCTCTAGCAAACAGCACATACTGTATTATACAATATAATTGGCTATAATAGGAGAAGGTATATACAGAATGTTATACACATTGTATTCGTTTGTGAATCTAATCATCACCTTTCCCAAAATGTTATGCAGAATGTTTTACAGAAGGTTAAAGCCAGCCTTAAAGCCAGTCCTTGATGTTCCAGGTTGTTTCAAGAAGCTAAAATCAGATGTTGTAAGGGGCATCATTGATAAAGTCCCACCGATGTTTGTTGTTAACCAATGTCCAAGATGTTAGTCACAGTCTCATGGAGGGTGCCATATCTCCATAAATGTTCAGAGATGATTACTCAAAGTGTTTCCTTTTATTTACAGGGAAAACTGACAGATGCAAACAATGGATTCAAATTCACAGCAGCCTGATAAGGAGTGCAATGAAATGGATGGGGTGGTTTACAAAGAAACTGAAAAATCCCAAAAGACCTGCTGCTCCAAACTAAAAGTAACAAAGCGATTGAAACGGTCATTTTCCTGTTCGTTTCTTTTAGGAATTTGTAGTTTTTGATGTTATCCTTTATTTTATATAATGTATAATATATAAACTAACAATGCACAAGATGGCACATTATAGCACTTTATTCTTACCACCAAAATGCACAAAACAAACCTGTCATCATTGCCTCTTATTCGATAACATTGTTTAGCAGTTTATCTGTTAAGTCTATAAATCATTCACAGTGATTTGCACTTGGTCTTCTTGTCATGTAGATACTTTGAAAATACTGTTTCTTAAAAATGCCTGAGTAAAATATTTGCAAAAATATTTCGTAAATCTGTTGTAGTTATGTATAATATGGAAAAGCCCTAGCTTGTTGCTTCTTCTTCTTCTTTCGGCTGTTCCCGTTAGGGTTTGCCCCAGCGGATCATCTTCTTCCATATCTTCCTGTCCTCTACATCTTGCTCTGTTACACCCATCACCTGCATGTCCTCTCTCACCACACCCATAAACCTTCTCTTAGGCCTTCGTCTTTTCCTCTTGAATGGCAGCTCTATATTTAACATCCTTTTCCCAATATACCCAGCATGTCTCCTCAGCATATGTCCAAACCAACGCAATCTTGCCTCTCTGACTTTGTCTCCCAACCCTCTAACATATTCAGTTCTAATCCTGTCCATTCTATTCACACCCAATGCAAATCTTAGCATCTTCAACTCTGCCACCTTCAGCCCTGTCTCCTGCTTTCTGGTCAGTGCCACCGTCTCCAACCCATATAACATAGCTGGTCTCACTACCATCCTGTAGACCAGTGGTCCCTAACCTTTTTGACAGCAAGGACCACTTTACTAGAAGCAAATTTTTCCAGGGACCGGTGGGGAGGTGAGGGGGTTGAGGATTCGGGGTGGGTTCATAGGGCAGTTTTATACACAATTTACATTTCTATTACTATTAAGTTATTAAGCAGTTTGCATACATTTGCAACCTGAGATTTTTCTTTTTTTGCATATAACAAAGATATATGTATTGCATTTGTCATTCCAACAGATTGCACATCACAAACATTAACACTGTTATTGTTTTTTCGCGTCTGCCGATTCTATAGGAGAGTGACAATGAGTTAAATTCCAATGGATGTTTATCAAATGTTGA
Organism: Erpetoichthys calabaricus; assembly: GCF_900747795.2. Taxonomy (NCBI): domain Eukaryota; kingdom Metazoa; phylum Chordata; class Cladistia; order Polypteriformes; family Polypteridae; genus Erpetoichthys; species Erpetoichthys calabaricus. The sequence continues at coordinate 149,697,608 of NC_041394.2, forward strand.
CAAGCAATAAGCAAAATGTATCACTGAAAACCACAGAAAACAAAAACAGCAAAAAAAAAAAATTTTTTTTACAATGTTTCTGTTTGGGGATCGTTGTACAAATGTGCACAACTGAGCTGCGACCACAGATGTAACTGCTCTATGGATGATTCATTCAAGCATTTCAAGGTCACTTCGTTGTAATAAAAGTATCTGCTGAATGTACTTCGTAGTAACGAGATTTCTATAGACTTGTGTCATATGAGGAAACGGTCGGGACAATCACAATACTTTGTTGTAATACTCTCTCATCTCGGTCTCTCTCCTCTCTCTGCGCTGCTGCAAAGCCCCGCCCGCCAAACGTTCTGAAAAGTCTGAGCGAGTCGCCGTTGCCGGCAGTTCTCTCGCGGCCCGGCTGTCAGACGGCCACGGCCCGGTAGTGGGCCGCGGACCAGGGGTTGGGGACCCCTGCTGTAGACCTTCCCTTTCACTCTTCCACAATCCCCATTACTCTGAACTGTTGATCCCAAGTACTTAAACTCATCCACCTTTGCCAACTCTACTCCCTGCATCCTCACCATTCCACTGATCTCCCTCTCATTTACACACATGTATTCTGTCTTGTTCCTACTGACCTTCATTCCTCTCCACTCCAGAGCATATCTTCATCTCTCCAGGGTCTCCTCAACTTTCTCCTACTTTCGCTACAAGCTTATCTTGTTGCCAAGGGTATAAAATATATATAAAATAACTTTTGTATATTTTTTATTTGAAAGATAAAGTTTAGCAGCTGGAAAAAAAATTACTACACTTAAAACTATTACCTGAAAATTAGTGGACAAGTTTATAATTGTCCACTCTTGTGTCTCATCTGACTTTAGAAATTAATAAAGACTGCATCTAGTGAGCAAAATCATTTTACATTTAGAAATAGCTTTGTTGGAGAGTCAGCAGGTTTCTCTTGCTTTATATGAGAAATTTACCATAAGGGATAAAGTGTTATGCTGCACTGTGTACTGTGTCCTTTGTTCATCTCTTTCAATGTCTTAATTTTAATTACTATTTCATTATGTTTATAAAGACTGTGGGTTCTTACCCTGACTATTGAGAAATTATGTTTTCAGCCTACAAACAAGGCGAAGTGAAAATATGTACAATTTAGAGGCACAATTTTTATTGAGCATAATATTCAATAATACATGTGAAATGTTTTGTTAATACCTTATTAGTTATTTCATGTTTCTATAAAGTTAAACTGGCAAATGTCAATCAGCTTTAACCAGTGGCCTTGAAAATGATGATATAATAAAAGCCAATAATGATCAATGCTAAACATCAGTAAAAAATGTAAAAAACATCCAGAGAAAAAAGAAGAAAAAAAATCCCACGTTACTCATGTCACATAATCCACATGTCAGTTATCCAGTCATATGCTCAAAACGTGCAAAACACAAGCTTTTTTTCTAAAACATTAAATGTATAGTTCCAGAATCCAAAATCAGCACATCATCATAAACATGAAGCTAAAACTATATGGGACTGAGTGCTTGAACTGAAAACTGGACACCTGACCAACAAATGAGGAGGCGAGGCAGTCTTTAGTTCAAATGTCATTCGTACAAGGGTTTTGTTTCCTATTTTTGAAGCATGCTGATTATTCCGAAATGTATATATTTAACATTTTTTTAGCAAAAAAACATACATTTTGCATGTTTTGAGGATATGACTAAATAGCAGACTCATGTAACATGGATGTTTTCCTCATCCATTGCCACTGTAAAGCAATGGTCATTATTCACTTCTATTACAGTATATCACAAACTTTGTTCTTTTCATTCTGCATGAAGATATGAGATTATTTTTTTTCTCAGCCACTACTACAAACTACATGGGGTAAGTAACAAATTAAAAATCTAATTTCTGTGTGGAGTACACTACAACACAGCATCAGTCAGTAAACCTGCTTATTCCAATGAAAGTTGACAGGAGCTACAGTGTATCCTGACAGTGTCAAATGCACCACACCAGAGCATGACACTTTCACACAGACACTGGTAACTCTGACTTTCTAGTTGATATAACATTTCTTTTGCATTTGGGAAGAAAGAACCCAGTGAAAATTTACAACGGTATGAGGAGAATGGGCAAAATCCATGAAGATCTTGACTGGGTTGGAAAGTGAAATTTGTTTCCTGAAGATGTAAGAAAGCAGTGCTAATCATAACTTTAAAGGCCTGCATTAAATGTTTGTGTCATTTTGTGTACATATATAAGACACAGTTAAGGGAGGGATTCATGAATATAGAATTGAAATTTAATGCATTTTTATACATCAGTCTATATTTTATATAGGGCTGTTCATATCAAACAGATAAATAAATACTGTGCAAAATCTTCACAAGTATTGCTACTAATTAGAATGGAATATTTTCAGATTATTTTGTATTTAGACTGGAACATGAAGGTTTAGTAGCCAGATTTTTCCTCAGAGTATTATAGTTTTCTTCACACTACAAAACACATGCATTAGATTATTCAGGAACTCTGAACTAGCCCTGTGTTTTTATGTGGTATACAGGCACACTCAGACTCCAGGGTTTGTTCTTGCCTTGCTCCCAGTTCTGCTTGGATAAGCTCTGAAGTCCTACAACCCTAAAAATTGGATTAAGAGTTTTTGAAAACAGACTAATTTTTCCTTTCAGAAACCAATATGTGGTATTTGGAAGACAAATACCTCCTCTTTAAAACAATTAAATACAACTTGCTGAAGTGTTGCTGACAGCTCTTTCCTGACCTGTGGCAGGCAACTGCAGCTACTTTTGCCTTGGAGAGGCTGTGAGAGACTGACTGCATTTGACATATTTTCCACTGTCTGGCTTGCTTTTCAATTTTTTCCCAAATGTGCACAATGTTCCTTGATGAAGAATGTATTTTAAAGACTATATCAAAAAATAAATCTTACATTTCATTTTTAGATGTTTCAAATGTTGAATTTAGTCTCCAACAGTAGTCAAGATATTTTTACATCATATTACCTTATAATCTAAATTGAACTATGTTTTGCTGAACACTAGAATTACCAGAGCCAACAAAAAAACTTGTAAATCCGGCCCACCTTAAATCCCTTCGCACCTCTCCGTCAGCGTCTTTTGTCTTGTAAATGTGTCAATAAGCCCAAGCGGCAAGCAGCCTGCTATACTATCTCCCTACTGCCTCAGAACGGGCAAGAAGTTCTCCCAGTTCCTGCCTTGATTGATTATCTAGGAGTGAGCTACCCAGAATTGTAAGGGGAAATAATTTGACATTTGTTTTGTGTCTACAACAATCTATGTAAACACATCGTTAAAACAGAAACATTTTTCATGTTTTAGTAATAAATGACAACATGTAGACATGAACTGTATAATGTGTGCAGTCTAATGGCCAAATATCAAATAAACACTTTCACAAAAAGTGCAAGTACAGTACAACAGCTTCTGTGGTGCTGCGGTTAGAACTGTCGATTTATAATCTGGAGGTTGTGAGTTCGAAACCAGCTGGCAAATTTACCGTTTTGAGTAGTGAGCTGCTCTTATTGTTAATATTATACAAAAAAAAACATACATTTGATTTGTCTGTAACAGCCGGTATAAATTTATAGTACTCGTAAAAGTTAGCGTTTTTTTTTTTTTTCACTTTTATTCTCTCAGTCACGATCACGATACAACACCCCCCGCCCCAGATCTGACACGGTTACTTTTTATCTGAAACTGGGAATAACTGTAGATGTGAGTGGTGTACCATTTGATTAAAATTCCACTATTTAACCCCAATAGATCCAGCGCAAAAACAGCTACAGGTTCTAATACCTTGCTGCCTCACTTATACTAATTCACATATTGTATAATTTTAATAGTGAAGAAAAGCATTTTTATATTATAGTGTGGGATAAGCCATCTTGGGATGGATTGCCTTGTGAATATGTGTGTCAATATGTATTTTAATTACCATCTTTCACAAAGCACTTCATCCTACACTACTGTAATATAAAAAGGTTGATACCTTATTATTAAAATTATACAATATGTGAATGTTTTAGACAGATGCATTCACTCTAGGCGGTGTTTCACCTTTTTTGTCTGATAGTTTGGATGGGATGCTGAAAGAATTTTTAGAGAAAAAAAATTGGTATTAATATATAAAGACTGCATTTTTAAAATTAATATCTGCACTTTCAGATATATAATTCCTCTGCTACACACTTTTATAGAAATGTAATATTAGTAATATTAATATTAGTCACCGAGGTTCTATTTTTATAAATGAGTGTTTGACTAAACAGTTGCCATTTTACATATAATGCATACTTTACATTACATTATACATTGTGGAAGAAAGAATTGTTGACCCGTAAAATGGAAGGAGTCAGATTCTCACACCAGAAGAAATGTTCATAAGCTTTCTTTTATTCTTGCATACCTAGACTGGAGTGTCAGTAGCATGCGCGCTGACAGGAAAGAGTTCAGCTCTTTTATATCAGCTGATTGTGTGCAAACTTTACAAGTTCGTATAAAGGCAGATTAATGCATGAGCCTTTTAGGGCTTAAAATAGACGGCGGGTACAGATGAGTTCATAGCTTAGCTTATTTGTAAAACAGGAAGAACAGTTTATAAAAATACATTTCTGGTAAAGGCAGCTTTCTGGTGAGGTCAGATTCTTTTGAACTGCTCACACAGGTCAGCATCAGTAATATATGTTAAAGGTCACATATACCGTTTCTGAAAACTGTCAAGTACACATTTTTTCTTTTTAAAATATAAAAAGGACAGTTATCTGTAAACTGAAAATTTACATTCCACAACATTCATCTTCCCAGCCTTAAGACTTGTGCGAAAAAGAAGAAGAAATTGCATTTATTTTGTGAAATTGCATTTTCCACTCATGGTTACTGGAAAGCTCAGCCAGTTCCGACGGCAATAGCTACAAAACACAGACCTGCTCTGGACGAAATGCACACACTTACCATTGTAGTATCTGTCAATCAGCCTTACTGCACATTTTTAGATTATAAGCAAAAGTTCTGAGAAGAAACCCAGGGAATACATGCACACATCAAATCTTATCAAATCAGTGCATGACTGCATAGTTATCAACTGCTTCACAGTTTTGCCCCAGTAAATTGACTTAAATATGGTGAAATGAAATATATTTCAGATAAATTATTTTATTCAGCTTTTTCCACTCATGCATTTTTGTAGGAGAATAAACAAGAGAAGTACAAGTGCTTATAACATTGGCAAGGACAGCATCATTAAACATATTTTTAATATGAGCAATAAAGAAAGAATCTTGCCTCAGGTCTGTCTCTGAGTCTGTTTTTATAGACTTCGCATTACATTTTTGACCAGTTTTTAATAGTACCTGTTTTATATTAAATGGTAGAAAGTTTTATCTTGTTTATAATATAATGTTCTGATCATAAATGAAGGGAAACATAAGGTTTTTTTTTTGTAACTTTATTTAAGGATCTTGCATATGATATGCTTTACATAAAGACAGTTTGCAACTTATCAGTCTAAAGTTTAATTTAAAAGCTGTCAGATTAGAAAGAGTTTGCTACTTTTTCATATTTGGTGTAATATTATTTAAAAAAAACAAAAATATTTAAATATTAATCCATATTTTGATTACAAAGATGTTTTAATTGCCATTTTCAAGGTCATTTATGATATGAAGTCATATAATTGCTCATACTTTGTGAGTCATTTTTATTAACTTTTATCTTTCCAGATGTTTATAATGGCTCTGTCCTTTGCCTACTTTGCAAAAGCACTGTCTGGGAGTTACATGAAAAGCTCTCTAACTCAAATAGAAAGACGTTTTGACCTCTCCAGCTTCAAAGTTGGCCTGGTTGATGGAGGTTTTGAAATTGGTAAAATATTTCACTACTTGTGAATCCCTTACAACTTTAAAACAATATGCCAGTACAGAATGATAGCAGATGAGTTCAGATAAGTTACAATATTGACATAGTAAACTGTTCTCCACCCAACATTTTATGAAATATGAAGGTTATTAAATTTCATTTTTAAAGATTTATCTAGCTACTGTATACATAGTAGAGCTTAAATTTTCATAGTGCAACACAAGATGGCATTAATCATGGTCCCATTGTAATAATATCTATATCACATAACTATTTGGTAACTTGCTTAAAGTAAATAGGGCATAGACTTCCTGACCTTGATGACATGGCATTTTGTTGAAGGTTAACATTATTACTACTAGTAGTAGTACTGATATTAGTAGAAATATTAGTAATAACAGTAGTATTACTACAATTGTCCATTTGCAATAACACCTAACAGGTGTTAGGATCATTTTGGGATTCTTTGTGACCCCTAATGAGATAAGCAGCTTACCAACTTTAATGGACATTTCACTAACATTGCAAAGAGTAATACTGTTTTTACAGTCTGTAGTAAACACATTTCTGCCTTTGCAGGTAACTTGTTACTTATCATCACTGTCAGTCACTTTGGAGCCCGAATGCATCGACCCAGATTAATTGGAATCGGCTGTCTCCTTATGGCAATAGGCTCATTTTTGACTGGAGTGCCACATTTTTTTATGGGACGGTATGTATAATAAAAAAATAGGAAATGTTTATATGTTATATGATTATATTTTTCAATATGGTACCAGTGGGAGATGAAGACTATCCTTGCTGCAGTGGGTATAAGGAAGTAACAAATCTTATCATAGAACGCCAACATACATTGAGTTAATTTACACTGTGAAATGAATGAAAGGTTGAAACAGAAAACGCCCTAACAAACAGGGAAAAGATGCAAACACCACACAAACCACACAGCAACTTGCAAACAAACCTGGAACCATGCAATATGTGGCAACAGCACATCATATAGTCTCACTATGCTGTTCCGCTCACATTCAGATCAGTTTAAAATGTTCTAAATGTAGCACATTAACAAGTGTTAAACTTTTGGTGTGTGTGTTAGTCTAGTTACCTTGTTGATTGTTGAGTAAAAGCTGACAATATTATATTGTCTGCCTTTTAGTAGGTTATACCAAAATGACTTTGTTAAAGCTTTAAAGCTTTACCTTATTTAGACTGTAAAATAATATTATAATCCCTAGAGAGAAAGAGAGAAAATAGGAAAAATAGAGAATTCTAAACATTTTGCTAGTTGTTCTCATTGCCAGATTCAATGCTTCACCTTCTGTGTCCTGTTAAAATGCAGCTAAGAAATGTTGAAAGCTTAGCTAAATGGAAGTTATATGTTCAGGTTATGTCCAGATTGCTTTACTCAGATTTAGGCTGAGGAACACTATGTGAAGAATCACCCTGTACATCAAAATTTACAGATTATTAGTTTACCACAATGAGCTGTTGGTTTGTCACCAGTGATAAATATACCCAATCTTCTCTAATAATTGGTTTCACCATATTATCTGAGCTTGGCAGGATTCATTTACAGCATCCAGCATTACAATACTGGTAATCAAAAGGATCTCCTTTACTGGATTTTTGTAAATGCTTTGCTAAAGAATGTACATTATTTAAGGATAATATGTCCAGCTATCTTGAAAAAGAACCCATACTACATCTCAAATCATTTTGCTCAACTCCCTGTCACACTGAACAGTACAGATAATCAGGTTGATACATCATCGTAGGCCAAAATATTTTCTCATGATAGAAGAGTAGCTGTTTAATGTGCTGATGTTGTAATTTTTTACTAAAATAAGATGATGCAGATGTTCTATCAGACAGTTGTGGCGAGCGCCCTCTTCTACGCAGTGGTGTGCTGGGGAGGCAGCATTAAGAGGAAAGACGCCTCACGTCTGGACAAACTGGTGAGGAAGGCAAGCTCTATTGAGCTGGACAGTTTAACATCTGTGGCAGAGCAAAGGGCGCTCAGCAGGCTCCTATCAATTATGGAGAATCCACTGCATCCACTTAATAGTATCATCTCCAGACAGAAGAGCAGCTTCAGCGACAGACTGCTGTCACTGTCCTGCTCCACTGACAGATTGAGGAGATCGTTTCTCCCCCAAACTATGCGACTCTTTAATTCCACCCAGATGGGTAAACGTTAACATTCAACATTATACAAAGTTATTGTCTGTTTTTCTGTTTTTCACCTGCATTATTATCATTCTTTAATTTAATATTATTTATTGTATCAGTATGCTGCTGCTGAAGAATGTGAATTTCCCATTGGGATTAATAAAGTATCTATCTATCTATCTATCTATCTATCTATCTATCTATCTATCTATCTATCTATCTATCTATCTATCTATCTATCTAAAAGGTGAAGAGCTTTCATCTTTTTCATTATTATGAATAATGTTTTGCAGTGCCTTATGCCATGTTTGTTTATTTTTGGACTTTTAATTTGTATTTTATATTGTTAGTTTATTGTCATTTCTTTCATAACATCATATTAGTGTCACTTTTGTGTCAATTATGCCAACATTATTTTGTGATATATCTTTATGGTCACAAACATCTTGTTGCTATCAATGACATTATTGTCTCTCCCCCTTTTAAAATGGCAATGTAAGTACAAGAGACAGCAAAGTTTGGAATTAAAAATCAAATAAACTAAATCTTTATTTATGCATCTGCTTGAATGGGGAAACGGTCTTTAAGTAGCCAGCAATGTTGATTTGTTTTACTCAACTTTTATTTTTGTGTTGCATTTTGTTTTTTTTGTCCAAAAAAATTCATCTAGATTTTTTTTGTCATTTCATTTTTCCTTCTCTAGTTATGAGCTTTCCCAACCTGCTCATTATAGACTTGGCCAAAATGCTAAAAAAATAATAAAAGTACTGGAGAGATTATGCATTTAGCTGGTGTATTATAAAGAGAATTATTTTTAATCTTTATTAGAGGATGGGTTTTCAAACTCTGTCTTGGAAACCCACTGTGGCTGCAGGTTTTTGTTCCAGCCAGATTCATAATCAGTGACAACAACTGATAACACTGATCTCATTTAATTAGCTGTTTTTTTATCTCGTCTTCTCTTATTCTACATTCAGAATAAGAGATAATATAGATTTAAATACTTGATATAGATTTAAATGCTTGAGTCTGTTTTTTATTATATTGTTCCATTTCACTGTGCAGTTTGCTCCCTTCTTTGTATCTTAATAATGATAATTAAAAACTAGCAGAGCAGACACCCATTCAAACAACACTGAATCGTTAAAGGCTGCAACTACTTTAGCATCAGACCCACTAATTAGTAAATAATAGATTAATTAAACAATTAGAACACTGGAAAAGTAGAATGAAAATCAAGATAAAATATTGTTAAAAAGAAAAGAAATACATTTTTCCTGTAGGAGCCATTTTCCTTGTTCTATAAGATGCATGAATATTTCTTAGATGACAATGCATAAATAACGGGAGGTTCCTATAACCCCCGTAAATAGAATCGTAGTGGTATATTCTTACCATTTCTAACAACTTGGAGTAAACATTATTCTTCAGTTAGCTAGTGATAGCCTTGCCTTGTATAAGGTGTAGAGGCCTACGGTTTTTAACCGTGATCACACATCACCATGCCTGGGCACTTGCCTATGTGCCAACCGGCTTACGAGCCTTTTGAGTGTGTGAAGCAAATATGCACTTAACATCACTTAATTCATGTGTTGTGCCGTACGTAAAGCGTACAGAAGAAGAAGCTAAGAACCTTTAAGTAGAGAAAAAGAAATTAACCTTTAAGTAGAGAAGAAGAAACGTGACCGCACGTAACAATGCTCGATGGCCTACGGGCTCTTTGAATGTGAGAAATAACAAGTAAAGAAAACTTGTTTACTTAAGTACCACACCGTACGCAAAGGCGTACAGAAGAAGAAATTAAGAACCTTTAAGTATAGAAATAACTAAAGTCTTTCAAGAAAAGCTAAGTTTAAAGAAGATACATTTTTCCTTTTTTTTGCCTTTTATTCTACGGGTGTAACTATTTTTTTCTTTTATTCTTATGTGGACTATTTGCTTTTACCTTTCACTAAATACCTTTAAAACGAACTTTTGGACTCTGAGAATTCTTTTGACACGCGTCTTACCCGTGCCGGATGACACCTTATATATTTCAGCAGCTACAATTCCCATATATCTGCTTACTACATTTTAATAAAAAATTAGTTTTCTAATTTCTATATCGTTCCCAAAACACAGAATCTGGGACATAACAGTCCACTTAATTAGCCCTGGAGTCTGGTTGGAACAAAAACCTGCTGCCACAGTGGGTGCACAGGACCGAGTTTGAAAAACTTTGTATTAGAGTGTTATTTATACTGGGCGGCACGGTGGCACAGTGGGTAGCGCTGCTGCCTCGCAGTTGGGAGATCTGGGGACCTGGGTTCGATTCCCGGGCCCTCCCTGCGTGGAGTTTGCATGTTGTCTGCGTGGGTTTCTTCCGGGCGCTCTGGTTTCCTCCCACAGTCCAAAGACATGCAGGTTAGGTGGATTGGCGATTCTAAATTGACCCTAGTGTGTGCTGTTTGTGTGTGTCCTGCGGTGGGTTGGCACCCTGCCCAGGATTGTTTCCTGCCTTGTGCCCTGTGTTGGCTGGGATTGGCTCCGGCAGACCCCCGTGACCCTGTGTTCGGATTCAGCGGGTTGGAAAATGGATGGATGGATGTTATTTATACTCTTGTATTTTTATTTGTTGAGTTTTCAATATAGTAATTGGCATTCTTTTCCAAATTCCTGTTGCAATAGTAAACAGTAAATACATAAGTCCCAAACATATTTTGGATGTTGTAAAAATGTTTAATACACTGTAGTCTTCCATAAATGTTTTGGACTTAGAATTTTATTGACACAAAGATTTGTTTATCCATCCATCCATTATCCAACCCGTTGAATCCGAACACAGGGTCACGGGGGTCTGCTGGAGCCAATCCCAGCCAACACAGGGCAGGAACCAATCCCGGGCAGGGTGCCAACCCACCGCAGGACACACACAAACACCAAGCACACACTAGGGCCAATTTAGAATCGCCAATCCACCTAACCTGCATGTCTTTGGACTGTGGGAGGAAACCGAAGCGCCCGGAGGAAACCCACGCAGACACGGGGAGAACATGTACAGGGAGGACCCGGGAAGCGAACCCAGGTCCCCAGGTCTCCCAACTGTGAGGCAGCAGCGCTACCCACTGCGCCACCGTGCCACCAGATTTGTTTATGCTAATTATATTTTTATTTGCATACCCATTAAATATTTTTTGTTTCCTCATCTATGTTTTTCTATTTAGGATATTTTTTTTAGTGGGAACTGACTGATGTATTCAGCTATAATTGTCTGAACTCACATATAGTGTATCTACAGTTATGAGATGAATTTCAGTAACCCTTTTCAATTCCCTGGATTTTTTGCATACACAGCTGCAAAACATTTGATCTGGTGTTGCTCTAAGACATTAAAATTGATAAAGGAAGGTTTATTAGTACACACTTAACTGTAAAAATGTCATGCCTGTATACTTAACAACTCTTCTCTGAGGTCCTTTGAAATCATTTTTGGTTGAGCTGGATATCTGTTTTGAAGTGTTCCCTTTATCCTTTAATGTAGAATAAAGTATCTCAAAACCACATCTGAATATTATTTCATCAATTAGAATACTGGACTCTAATTGCCCTGCTTCCAATTAGCCTTATTCCTAGAGGTGCACATACTTCTACTATCGTATATATGAGAGGATATGCTAAAGTACAGTTTTATGAGCGTTGTTTGTTTAAACACACTGTGTTTATCTATTATTATGTTTTAAGTGATGATCTTATCACATTTTAAAAGCTATTCCTGCATTACTGTAGTATTCTGGGCTTCTCTTAAAAAAAGAACTGTGTGATGTTATATTGGTTTCCAGAGTTAATTAAATAATAGAAATATGTCACTCCAGTTTTTGTCTAATGTATAATGCGTAAATAAATAACAAGGGTAGACTGATTGTGAAGTTGGCACAAAAATTATTGGTACACATATGTCCTTCTTTTTGGGACTTGTATAATACAAGGCAAATTTATTATTCAGCCATTCTTCACAGTCACTTTCCTAAGGCCTTAATTCCCACAAACAATATAAGGACTTTTACCACTTGTATCACTAGATTCAAGGATTGATTTTGCAGGTCATAAGGTTACTTAACATCCATTTGTACTGACAACTTGATGAGCTTTTCTTATAAACATCTCCTAATGTTGCTTTAATTATAAGATATGTTCACTGTCTGCGTTTGTATTTATTGCCATGTTATATAATTGTCACAGCTACTAGTAGTATGACAGATAAGCCAGATAACTTCTGTTCCTATTTATTGTTAAAACAGTTTAAAAAATTCATAGGCTAGATATAAGCAAGATCAAACTTAAACTTTGTTTATGGGTTAATTGATTTAAAATTGGCTCAATGTAAGGGAAAGTGTCCTCTGACACTCGTTGTAGACTTGGTTTCTGTCTTTGTCCCAGTATTGGCGGGATAAGGTCTTTGCCTACTTCAACCTTCTCTTGGGTTAAGTGAGTTTTAAGGTAGATGGATGTATTTTTGACCTGCACTTAAATGCTCTTGATAGTGACATGTGTGTGGCTAGCAATTTACATCTGTTTTAGCTTTGAAAAATAATTTGATGAACTTTACATCAATTAAATCTCTGATATTAATGATGTTGAAGTCTCAGGCACCTTCCCATGAAGCATCACTTTTTAAGACTCTAGTGATCGATTTGCAATTCAGAAAATTCAATTTACTTCAGGTGGCACTTTTGAAAACTTAATTTGTTTTGTAATTTCTTAATATTATGTGTGGTATTCAGCTCCTTCTTTAAAGTGACATTATTATCTAGTGATCAATTTGCAATTCAGAAAATTCAATTTACTTCAGGTGGCACTTTTGAAAACTTAATTTGTTTTGTAATTTCTTAATATTATGTGTGGTATTCAGCTCCTTCTTTAAAGTGACATTATTTTTTTCTTAGTAATTTACCTTTTATTACTGTCCATCTCAAGTAAGGGATAAGAATATCTAGGGGATGAAATTTGGCAGTTGGTATGAGGATGGAAAGGATTTTAATATGTAACTGTTAAATTGGTAGTGTTTTTTGGAAATGTGTATAAATTAAATATATGTAAAATCTGCTATTTATTCTGCTATTGAAGAAAAAAATTATTATGAAAAGTATTCAGTGCTTACAGTAGAGTAATGTTTTTGCAGGTATAATTATGAAACATCAGTAAAGACAATGGAGAACATTACTAATGGCATCTTGCCATGTTTAGCAGTTCAAAATCAAACTACGATTGATCACACCTCTACAAAATCAACTTACAGTGCAAATTCAGGTACTGTAAAATACCGCAGCATAACCTCGCGTCATTCAAAGTTAAGAATTTTTTCTATCACTCTGTTTGTGTGAAGTTTGCTTGTTCTCACTGAGTCTGGGTTGGTTTTACACCAGGTAGTCTGCTTTTCATCCAGAATCCCAGAGATATGCATTTTTTAATTTAAATGGTTAATCTAAACTGAATTCTGTGTGAGTTGGAGTGGGGCTGCCTTAGGCTGTTTTTTGCCTTTCTTTTAGTACTACTTGTACAGGTTTCAGCTCTTATAACCTCAAATGGATATATGAGTAAATATATTATATAGCAGCAGTTACTTAAAACCAAAATTCATTCAGATCAGTTTTTTCAACACTTTTTAAAAAGCTTCAAAATATACAATATGTTAAGTGCAAAGTATAAAGCTAAAGAAAATGTATGTAAGTAAGAAAAAAAAAACAATGACATAATAATACAAATTTCTACTTATTTTAAAAAATAAAATCCGGCTAATGTAAGTAATGTAATGTAATGTAAGTGTAATGTAAGTTGTCATTGGTAGAGAAGAAAACAAAAACTTCAGTTTATAGGTATCATGGAAAAAATAAATCTCTGGATGTCCCACACTTGTGTATAATAGGCAAGGTGTTTGTGCTGCTAAGCTAGGCCAACTGGGAGGCCTCCTCTTTCTTGGACATATTACAGTTTAATGCATCCATCCGTTATCCAACCCTCTATATCCTAACTACAGGGTCACGGGGGTCTGCTGGAGCCAATCCCAACCAACACAGGGCGCAAGGCAGGAAACAAACCCCGGGCAGGGCGCCAGCTCACTGCAGAGTTTAATACACAATATAGTAAAATCTACAACTGTGCAAATTGACTGCAGCAAGATGTGATGGTCTGATGTTGGATAAGACCCAATCACTCTGATTTCTCATTCCATAGTTAGGGACAGTAGTATGGTCAACATAGCAGTGGTACCAAGATACAATAGGCTACTTAAAAGAGAAATATGGCAAAAGAGAGTTATTAACAGTTGCTAATGATTGCAGGTGCTTATGTTTAACAAAATGACAAATAAATTCAGTTGCCACAAATGTGAGCAGACACATCAAAAGTGGTAATAATGGAGTGATAGTAGCAAGTCCTCTTCCTTATGTTCATTCACTAAATATCCTGTTTTGTTCTTGAAATATATTAATGTAATTTGCATTATAAGCCAGTTTGTGAGGTTTCTTGCACTGCACAGTATCCTGTGCTAGTGGTCTCCATGTTCCAACTGGCTAATGAGCTCAGAAACAGATAGTTACTTAACAGAACATTCAAACTAGTAATATTGCCTTTTTTGTTTAAATGCCTGTTTAAAGTATACCTGTAAGAGTGAGTTAAAATGCCCAAATAATTACTAGTTGCATCTGGGTTTAATCAGCTAAATCTAAAATCTTTTTTTAAGAACTGGTGACAGAGAGCTTTTGACGAGCACACACACACATACTGTTTAAACTAGAATCAGTGAAGATCAGTGCATTATGAATTTTACTTTTAAATAAAGTTTTTTCATGTTATGTTTTTTTTCAGACTGTGACAGACATTCTTCATCAAATATGTGGGTATATGTGTTTTTAGGGAATGTTCTTCGTGGAATTGGAGAAACACCTGTAGTGCCTTTAGGCATTTCATACATTGATGATTTTGCAAAAGCAGAAAATTCTGCATTCTACATAAGTAAGACGTTTTAAAATCTCCTACTGTGTCAAACTTTTTGTTTTGATTTACACAAACTGTTTTACAGTGTGTATATATATATATATATATATATATATATATATATATATATATATATATATATATATATATATATATATATATAAAATAGAATGTCTGTTTGTCTGTATGTTCCCTATATAATTCTATACCCTTTGACCGATCTGGACCAAATTTGCATAATAGCTCTCTAGGACCAGTTTTCAATAAAATGATCATTGGTTGACATTTTGACTTATCTTTTTAATCTATTTTAAATATATTTATTGCATTATATGAAATATATTATAATGCTAACATTCAGTACACTCTAGCGATTTAAAAGGAATGTTTTAATCACTGTGCATTAATTAATGATTTTATTTATTTTGACATTTTAAATAATTAGGATTCTCTGACCATTTGTTTTAGGCTGTCTGCACACCATCACTCTTCTTGGCCCAATGTGTGGATTTCTGCTTGGATCACTATGTGCTAAACTATATGTAGACATTGGGTTTGTGAATGCAGGTAACACAAGAAAATAAAGGACAACTGTTATTTTTAACTGTTGTTTTTTTTCCATAGAGTTCTATAACATGCTGATCATTTTAGTTATTTATGTAATATAAACACAGTGCAAACCTTAAACAAGCTATGTTAAACCTTCAGTACAGGAGCGTAGCATTACACAGAATTATAGTCCTCAAACATACTAACAAAAATTAGCTCTTAATAATTTAGAACCTAAGATATTTCCTTAAAACTTTCCCTAAAAACTGTCAAAATATATCATAAAACAAAAGGATATAACAATGTTCACTAAAATCAATTAAAGGAAAGAAAGACAAGTATATATTTAAATGGAAAATGACTGTGGGATTATACTGTAACCAAAGAAGAGAAATAAAATGAAAAAGACCTCGCTAACACAAACACACTCTAGCAGTTAGCAGCACTAACAACTGCACCATTTTACAAGGATCATTTTAACTGTCTTGTCCCTCTTTCTTGGTCTTGTTGGAACTGCAATGGGAGCACACATCCTTATTATGTTCATAGTGGTAAAATCTTTCTTCACTAACTGTAAGGAATGATTTCAAATAAATATATGTCTCCGTGCTTGCGAATACAGTAGTCTATTTCTGTAGTGTTAGCTATGTTAAGTCGGTTAGCTATGACAAAGGTAGTGACATTTATTTGCTTCTACTTTAATATATAAATAGTATACATAACTTTTTGTGTCTTTGTGAAAGGCAATCACAGGACCCACTCACACATGCACCAATACTTGTATATATCCAGTTTAGAGCTGGCAACTAAGTTATTGAGTTCTACAGTAGTATCCCACACAGATATGGGGTAATGTAAACTTCTTCAGACAACAGGCGCTGAATTTGAGACCATTATGCTGGCACCTTGACCAGCTATGCTACTGTGTGGCCTAAAACTAAAAAGTTTCTTCTTCAGTTTGAGTGAAGTAAGACATGAAACAAAGCATCTATAAACTGGTGCCTTGCTATGTGTCAATATGCAATGTGTGTGCCCTGAAATTTCTTTCCACCCCATTCAGTCTCCTCCTTTGTTGCAAATATAATAGGAATGGATTTCTTCTCATTTCAGTAAATGGGAAGAAATGCATTCAAAGAGGAATGAATAAACATTTTTCCGAGACAAATCTTATGGATTTAATGTACAAGGTATTGAAGTGACAAGTTTAGTTTTGGGAACCTGAATTCATTTAGTCTGTGACTGCATGTTTTTTTTTTTCCTCCAGTACTTCAGTTTTCTTTTACTCACTTTAAGATATGTATATTACATTACATTACATTAATTGACTGTTATAGATCGACCATTTGAACCCCTGCATGCTCATAGTTGGTGCCTTCATGACTGCCAATGAATCTCATGCAGACAGCATAATACAATCCTTAAAGCGCTGGCAGTTTGAGTTTATATTTCTCTCAATGTATGTATACTTAATGTAATATGTATTAAACAAGAATAATTATATTTCATGCAATACTCTTCAACGCATAAAAGCCCATGAAATGTTTCATTTTATTATCCTCATATCCTTGTTTTGACCTTAAAAGTATTCAATTCATCCATTTTCTAACATGGTTATTCAATTAGAATGGTACAAATATCCATCTAACCATCCATCTTTCCATTGATTATTCAACCCCTTTATGCAGTTCTAGGAGCAACTGCCTTTCCTGGCAGCATAGGTTGTAAAGCTACTGAATATAGGTAAATCATGCTAAATATCTTCTAAAGTACACAACACCTGCAAGAAGGCATGCATTAATAAAGTGGATGTTTCAGCTTGTTAGTGTGAATAATTATCCATTATCGAAAATTCTTTCTAAATGCAGTTTTGCATAGTGGTTAAGGCTTTGGATTTCAAACTGTGAGGCTGTGGGAATCAAATTCTGCTACTGACACTGTGTGACCATGAGCATGTCACTTTATCTGTTTTCACTTCAATAAAAAAAACCAAAAGAAATGTAATGAATTTGTATCTCAAATGTTGTAAGTTGCTTTGGATAAAGGCGTCAACCAAATAAACACCTGTAAAAAAAAATTGTGGATATAATTAAAGATAGGCAAATTAAGTTTTGGGGCTTCATCCAAGAGTACACTGTTTAATGAGAGAAACAGCAAAAAAAATAGTTTAAAGCACAGAGCAGAGCACAGATACCACTTTTTGCTTTATTAAAGGATAGATAGTTGGTGCCCTCTTGTGGGAATATTAAGAATTATAAGAACAAGCTGTCTTCCCCAGGCTTTTCTAGTCAAATGACCAGAATTAGAATCACTTTATTGCTAGCATGTGAAACATATCAGAATTGACTTTGGTTAGGTGCAAAACATGGGATACAAGACATAACAAACTCAAGACAACACCATTTCAACCCAACATTAACCTGACACTGTGCAAACCACTATACAAATACAACAATTTCTTGAATAGAACATTTACAAACTTCAACAGTTAACTCAAATAGATAGAAAAACTATACAAAATAATTTAGATGTCAGATAGTACAAGTTGAGCAAGTATGAAGCATTTACGAATAGACAAACAGCACGGTTACTAGGTATATATTACAAAAATGTTGGGAGACAACAGCCAATAAATTTCACAGCTGAACAAATCAGCTGCTGCAACTGAGTCTTAGAAATGGAGGAGTCAGAAAGAAACCAAATGGTGATGGAAGAGATCACCATATTCTCATTGATGGCTAAGTAAAAATGTAACAGTATACACCTTGATATTCCAAGCTTCTTAAGTTGGCAAAGGAAGAACAATCTCTGCCTGGCTTTCTTGATGATGGAGGTGATGTGCTTGTCCCATTTTCATCTATTAATGAAAGTAGTCCCCAGGAATTTAAATGACTGAACTGCAGACACAGACTGGTCATTCATTTCCAAAGGTGGACAGTCAGTGGTTTGTAGATAGAAATCAATCTTCATTTCAATTGTCTTAAATGCATTGAGCTCCAAGTTGTTATAAGAACACCTTCTACAAGACGGCCCTCCTTTCTTTGATAGAAAGACACATCAGAAGTTGGAAATGGGACCCACTATGGTTGTGTCATCTGCAAACATTAGGATTTTTGAAGATTTGTCCATGGATCTACAGTCATTTATTTAAAGTGAAAACAGGAGAGGAGGGGAGCCTATGCTAATTGACATTGGATCTGACATATAAGGGCCTAGTCTCACATACTACTTCCTACCTGTCAAGAATCTCATAATCCACTGGCAGACACCATAGGGTACACCCATTCGGATTAGTTTACTCTGAAGCAACTCCGGTATTGAAATGGTATTGAAGGCTGAGCAGAAACACAAACGGGACCCTCACATACTGTGTTAGGCAAGTCCAGGTGCTGAAGAATATAGTGGAGGCATAAAGTAATTGCATCCTCCACTGAACAGTTTGCCCTATATGTGAACTGAAGTGGATTAAGTAGAGGATCAGTGATGGACTTCAGGTAGTAAAGCATAAGACGTTTGATTACTTTAATAACCACTTAGGTTAAAACAACTGGTCTATAGTCATTAGGTTCAGAGATTTTATCCTTCTTGGGAACTGGAGCAGTCCAGAACTTTGCCCAGCTGTATGGAGACAGGTGTAATCTGGTCTGCATAATGTCTAAGAATACCAGGTGATACTCTGTCAGGGCCTGCTGCTTTCCTAATATTCTGTTTCTTCAAAAGTGTTCTGTTTCTTGAAAAGGGTGGAGCAGAGAGGAGTGACTGGGAGGAAATAAGGTTGAAGAAAGTGAATTGACTTCAGTGAATGGGGGATTGTGACACTGAAATGGTTGTGAGAGGGAGAGACGGGGGTCCTTTCATATAGAAGGCAGAGGGTCAGAGTCCAAACAAGGGATCATGTCATTGTCAATAAAACTCATTTAGCTGATTAGCTAAAATGGTTGAGGGTAAGGCTTGAAAGCATTGCTGCCTGTTTTTTTAGAAAACTTCATTTGCTGGCTGTTACTGCTAAAATCTTTCTCCAGCTGATCTTTATATACTCTATATATTAAAAAAAACTTGAAAGACCCAGCTTTATACTCAAATTTTTCTGTTACACAAGAGAAAACAAGAAGAAAATTCTTCTTTGTAAAAATATCTTTATCTTTTTCTAGTCTTGATTAGAAATCTGTTCCAGAGTAAAATGGCTATTCTAAACTGTGCACTGTTGTGTGTTACATTTGCTATATTGAAGACAAAATAAGAATAATGGAGCCTTAGGGGAATTTATTTTTCATGAATTCCTCAAAAAATGGAAGTAATCAGTGCTATAATGCTGTGTTTCAGAACCCTAAAATATTCACATTTAATAATATTCAAAATGAGAAGGGTATTTTCCACAACTTCATAGCATTCTGTGGAGTCTGACTTCAAGCTAGGTAAATATTCTGTACAGTTACAGAGTTATTCTTGTGTTTTATAAGTCTTGTGTTCAACCTATCTTGTTTGGACAGTGATAAAACATAGTTAATGGTAAAAAAAGATAAGCAAATTGGATGGTTGCTTTAGGACGCTGAGTAGATACAGTGTTAGATGAACCAAAAACTGAATTTCTGTACAAAAACATTTCAGTTGTGACCTTCTCAAAACATCTGTCAGAAAAAATTAAAACATAGAATAATAGAACTGTTAATTCATTTAGGAATCTTTTTATTTTATTTTAGAGATGTACTATAATATGATGCCTAAAATCTAATCTACTTATCATATTTTAACATACAAACTAAAACATTTCCAAAAATCTCCTTTATTTTACAGACAGTGTAACCATTACACCTAAGGATGCACGCTGGGTTGGAGCTTGGTGGCTGGGATTTCTTGTTTCTTCTGTGGTGATGCTACTTTCCAGCATTGCATTCTGGTTTTTTCCAAAGTCTCTTCCTAAGCAAGGAGAAGAAAATAAAATAAAAAACTCACATGAATTATTCAAGGAGAACTCCTCGGTGCCTTCAAATATTCCAGCTGAAAAGCTGTCTGGAATAGTGAAAGGTAGGTAAAGGTAGCAGATTTACATAAGACACTCAAGAGTATTTCCACATCAAAACACTGCTTCACTTTCTGGAAGACAAGCAGTCATATTACTAGCTGTGAGAATGCATTAAATTATAAATAGTTATAATGAATATTTGTTTGAATACAGAATTCATAAATAACGGGTTAAACGCAATCAAGAAAGTTAATGCTTTTTATGTATCAGTGTCAACAGAAACAAAAAACTGAATAGGGTAGGCTAAATATTTAGAAGATAGTACTTTAAAATATAAAGGCATAATCTTCATATGTATTGTTATTCTTCTTTACATTTTCGGTTTTAAACCTTCATCTCCTTCCAACTATGGAGGAATATTTTAGACAAAATTAAATTTTTAGTTAGCCAATAAAAGGTGTCATTTTGCTTGGCTTTTCTCTACATTCATAAATGGCTAACACGGTACAACACCCTAGTACTACAGACAAAATTAAATAAATAAATATATTTTGAAATGTAAGAATGAATAATTACAAAATTATTTGTGAGCATGAATATTTAAATGTATTATGAAATATGTTTTTAGTTACTTGTTTCTTGTGAATTATCAGTAAAGTAGTTGTAAGTCTGTCAGCATCAAGTGACACATTTATAACAGACATCTGACAATGAATTCAGAGCTTCTTGAATTAAATCAGTCACCTCATGCAGTGATTTTGAGAATTTTTTTTCCCAAGGCAAGCAAAGCCCATGCTCTAAGTTCTGACTTTGTGTATTGCTATGAGAAGAGTGCAAGAAAAGTTGCCCTCCAAAGATTCATTAATTTAAAAAACCCTCTAAACTTTAACAGGCAAAAATTACAGTTTTCATTGCAAGACCTATTTCATTATGTATGAGGTGTCACTGAAAACATTGTGAGAGATTAAGGCCTCCGTGACCCCTTGAACCCTCTGAGCAGACGTCAGACACCATATAAAAGTCCAAATATAACTTTTATTTAGACTTATATGTGCACCAAGCACCCTATACACTACAACACTCATATAACAAATCAATAATCAATACAATAACCACCACTCCCAGACATGTTGCCACCCTACCTCCCAGCTCAGCTCGGCGTACTGGGCTTTCCCGTAGTCCTTTATACTCCCTGACCTGGAAGGGGTTCCTGGCACAACCCACAAGTCCGTATTCCTTCCGGGTCAGGGTAAACAGTCCTTTTCTTTAACCCGGAAGTACATCGTTTCCTCCTGTCCTGGGATTATGACGTACTTCCGGATCATAGGGGCATATAAGAGTCCCCGGGTTTCCCTACAGCAACTCCTGGTGGTCCCCAAGGCATCCAGCAGGGCTGCGCATAAAAACTACATAGTCCATGAGTCCCTGCTGGAACTCGGGGCATGTCCATGCTGCAGGGAAAGCTCCACCTGGCGGCCTGGGGGTATTGGCCGGAATGCCAAGCCGGCCACATATCACAGTACCCTTCCCCTAGCGAAAAACCACGATTTTGAGAGGCCAGCCCCGCGAGGGACGTTTTCCTCCAAGAGGATCCGTATGCCGGTCCATGGCATGGTTGTGTAGCCTCCCCGGAGAACCTTGGGGGAACATCATAACGAGAATCCCTCTGATCCCCTGTCCT
Organism: Erpetoichthys calabaricus; assembly: GCF_900747795.2. Taxonomy (NCBI): domain Eukaryota; kingdom Metazoa; phylum Chordata; class Cladistia; order Polypteriformes; family Polypteridae; genus Erpetoichthys; species Erpetoichthys calabaricus. Next base: position 149,719,824 of record NC_041394.2, read on the forward strand.
CCGAGGACAACATCGCCATAGGTGTCCCAGCCGACGACAGTTATAGCACACCCGCCGTCCTCCTGGTCGCCTTCCTCTGTGAGATTGGAACCGCCATGGAACGTCCGGCTCCTTATCCGCCCTTTTCTCCGCCAAGGAGGGTGTTATGGCCGCCTCGTTGCTCTCTGCCCTTTTCTCTATCTTGTCAGGAGACCCGTGTACCAGCTTGTGGATCTCCTGCTTATTCTGGGGCTTGTGCACAGCGTGAGGCTCTCTATGGAGAAGAGAGAGCCTCTTTGCTGTTTGCACGCCCGTTGTCCTATACAATATAGGAGGCGGCGTCATTGGTAACCCCTCGCCCCGGGTAACAGCACTTTTCAGCCGCCCCGGTTTGATTGACACCTCTTCCGCCCCTCCATTAACCAGCGACAACTCCCTCTCCACGCGGGACGGGGTCTCGAGGTCCGTATCGCTCCGGTAAGCCATCTCGTACCGCTGTCCCGGTTCGATCGGACCTTCACCCGTCCACTCCGTCACCATGCCATTCTCTACTGTCGGATTCACAGTGCTTTGGCAACCGCTACTTATTAAACGCGGTGCCGGCTCACACTGCGTCCCCTTATTATATACGATACGGGCAGGACTCACCTGTATTCCCGCATCAATCACCGGAGGAGCTTCTCCCCCTAGTCGCCGTAGGAATCCCTGCAGTCCCTTTAGTGGCGCCTCGGCTGTAGCTCCCAGCTCTTCTACGCATTCTTTTAATTCCTGTAAAAAACAACTCACGGATCCGAGCAACTTCTCGAGATTCCGTATGTCCAAAATATTATTCATTTCGACCGGAGGTAAGTTCGGTTCCGAGTTTGACTCACCTGCCGACCGGGAGCCAATGAGCACGTCCATTCCAGTCACGTGCTCTGCTGGGCTTCGCGGAGGCTTCTGGTCATTGGAGTCTTGCAGTTCAGATGGCCTGGGCGCTGCTACCGGCCAAGAGCCAATAGGCACGTCCGTTGTCGGCACGTGCTCAGTGTCCCGCAAAGACTCTTGGGAGTTGGAGTCAAAAGAGGATCGGGTAGCCTCCAGCGGCCGACTGCGGTCTGCTTTTTCAAATTTATCTGCAGCCCGTTCAGTCACGTCCCTCTCCTCCTTTCCTTTTTTTAATTTCGGCGCTGCTTCGCTCGCCACCCCCTTCCCTTTCAGGGAGCTTTGATCCATTGGGGAAACAACGACCTCACCTATGGACTGGAGTTGACCTTCTCCTTCCCACAATCCATCACGCGAGGTCACGTGTTCAGGATCCGCGAATGGGCTTGTGACGTGACTACTCCCTGCCTGTCCTGCCTTTTGAGTATCGCGGCCATCTTGCCAAGGTATCCAATGCACCATCTGCTTTCTGGAAGCATGTCTCTGTAAAATATGAAAAAAACATCCCCGAAACTTCAGGCGTTTTCCCTGCACATACCTTCACACTTGGCAGCTGGGTTCCTAACCCTTTTTGGGATTCCGACACGACCGATGGCCGATAGCGTTCTTGCTGCTGGGCCACTCGAGCTTGCTCCGCTTGTATTATTGCTCGATCTTCTTCACTCCCAGTCAGGTAAGTCCAGGTCATTTCGGCTTCCGTCATGTTTTTCACCCAGTCGGGATTGCCCTTCTTCTTTCCCGATTTCTTCCCCATCATGATCTGTATAAGGCTCACTATAGCAGCGCTTTTAAATTGGAGTGTTTCTTCAACCTTCGGGTGCTCCGACGTTATCTGCTTAGGGTTCTTTCCCCACAGAAATTTATTTGAATTCAGGTCCTCTGCCAAAAACGGATGGCCAGAGAATCCTGTCGGCTACGCCACTGTGAGAGATTAAGGCCTCCGTGACCCCTTGAACCCTCTGAGCAGACGTCAGACACCATATAAAAGTCCAAATATAACTTTTATTTAGACTTATATGTGCACCAAGCACCCTATACACTACAACACTCATATAACAAATCAATAATCAATACAATATCCACCACTCCCAGACACGTTGCCACCCTACCTCCCAGCTCAGCTCGGCGTACTGGGCTTTCCCGTAGTCCTTTATACTCCCTGACCCGGAAGGGGTTCCTGGCACAACCCACAAGTCCGTATTCCTTCCGGGTCAGGGTAAACAGTCCTTTTCTTTAACCCGGAAGTACATCGTTTCCTCCTGTCCTGGGATTATGATGTACTTCCGGATCATAGGGCATATAAGAGTCCCCGGGTTTCCCTACAGCGACTCCTGGTGGTCCCCAAGGCATCCAGCAGGGCTGCGCATAAAAACTACATAGTCCATGAGTCCCTGCTGGAACTCGGGGCATGTCCATGCTGCAGGGAAAGCTCCACCTGGCGGCCTGGGGGTATTGGCCGGAATGCCAAGCCGGCCACATATCACAACATATATAAAGAAATAGTTAAATGTCAAAGTCTTTGGTGAGAGAATTATTACATCTTACAGGTCCTTCTCACATACAGTGGATCTTGATTTTTTCCTGTAGAGTTTCTGCTGGAAATGTTATAATGACTAATACTTGCCTTTCTGATTACAGTTTTATTGTGTTTAATGTTAATGTGCAATGCCTACTCCCCAGTGCAATTGTCCCCATATACCATACCCTTTTTTTTTTTTTTACTTTTTTACTGATAGTTACTTTTCTAATACCTGTCTGGCAGTTCTCCAGAATTATTTTGCTTCTATCTCTAGCAAATTTTAGTAATGAGAATCAGGTTAGTCAATTTGATTTTAATTATTTACATATTCTGAATTGTTTAGATTCTCTAAAAATGAGAAAACAAAAGAGAAATATACAGATTAGTGAGGCTACCAGCTCCATCACAAAAGACACTAAGGAAGACAGAGAGAAAGTGAAGGAAAGACAGACTTCAAATATTTTAGCACTTTCTAAGAGACTGAATGGCTACATATCAGAAGGCTGTGAAGACATCAAAATCAAGCAGCACTTTCTTTAGTCTGTTTCAGTCATTATCACCTACCTACTTGAGTAGTCTTGCTTCATACATCAAGCCAACTTCTTGCTCACTTAGTATTATGCCTGCTTAATATGTATTTGGATTAATTGGGCTTAATGTTATGTCTATTATAAATAACTCTTTAATGGAAGGTTTTGTTCCATCTTCTTTTAAACATGCAACAATTCATCCTCTGTTTAAAAAGTCTAATCTGGATCCCTCTGTTCTCAAAAATGTATCTGTGAATTTTCATTTCTTTCTTTTGTCTCTGTTAATTCTGCTGGATCAGAATGTTGCCTTTGACACAGTCAGTCATGACATTCTTATTGATTGACTTGAACTATGCATTGGCTTTCAGGGCACTGCCATTGAGCAGTTTGTAGATTACCTTTGGGGCAGGACCTTTAATGTCACCTTTTGGTAGCTCATAATTTCCTACAGACCCTGTTACCTGTGGGGTACTACAATGGTCCCTTCTGGGACCGGTCTTTTATTTATTTGTATATGCTGACGCTTTGCACTGCTCTAAAAATGATAGCATTCCTTATTACTGTTACACAGATGATACCCCAATCTACCTGCTTCTGAAACCCAATGATAAGTACCCTCTCATTACTATTTTTAGTTGCTTTGAGGATATTATGTTGGATGGCATTAAATGTTCACCAACTGAACAAATAAAAAGCAGAGGTTAGTCTTTTATCCCCATAATCATCTATTAATACCCTCAACAACAACCTTGGTCCACTAACTAAACACTTCAGGTTGGAAACTGTGGTATTATTTTTGACTTCAAATAAACCAATAAATACAATGGTAAAAGTAGCTTTCTTCAGCTTAGGTTCCTCACTAAGATTAAGCCATTAATGTCAATTAATTATTTTTCATGCTTTTGTTTTATCCAACATCGACTACTGTAATTCTCTCTACATTGGTGTTTTCCATTCATGTCTGTCCCAATGTGAATTAATTCAAAATGTTTTTTTTCCACAACAATCCCATTACACCACACAAAAATGCTGCTGCCCAAGTCTTGACTGGCACTAAGAAGAGACATCTTATTTCACCCATGTTAGCTTGTTGTTACTGGCTACCTACGAGATATCTGGGATTTAGTGTTACTCGGCAATTCATTTTTCACAGCACATAATGCTGTATTCACCAAATATTTTTGCCAAATATTTTCTAGTTTAGATTAACATTTTCGCCCCAGCATCCCATAATGCTTTGTGAGGCCAGGGTGGCATCACAGAGCTTTAGCAGCTATACTCAGTACTGTCATCCATTCCTGCTGTAAAATTGTTGCAGAGCTGCGTTGGGTATGCATAATGTCACATCCTGATCAGTATTTCAGCCATTCACCTTGCATGTGTTTAAAAAAAAAATACCTTCAGTATTTTCATTAGCTGACCATATTGAGATTATTTTGAGTACTGCCACCGGCCATGTAACACTTATCCCTGTGTTTTGGCAGGTGTTTAAAAAATTATACGAGTAACAATTAATTGTTAAATTAACTTATTAACACAGTAAACACAGTTAATATTAATTATTGTGGAGTGGCATTCACTTAGGCAGTATGTTTACCAGTATGGTGAAACCATTCTAGACTGTATCAAGACTTTACAAAAACCCACTTTAAAATGTGATTTTGGCATAAAGTTGATGAGACGCTGTAAGACTAATTAATTGAAAAGTCATCCTGTCCCCATATTAGAGAATGCCTTCTTCTAGTACTCAATGTCACTCTTGCTAAGTCAATACAAACGGCTGGTCAAATCAACTATGCGTCATTCACAGTTAGAGCTCAATTCAAAAGTGATAATCACTACAGAAAAGGCATTGTCACATACTCAAGTGAAGTTGCCATGCTCATGCTTCGGATGTGGCACAGCTAATCACTTAACAAATACTGCAAAATGACCTGCTGTTAAAGTTAAATGTAAAAACAGCAAGAAAAGCAGTCACTTTACAAAGAGTCCCATCCACCTAAAAAAGGAAAACATAAATGCTGTTTTTGCAGAATCAGGCAATGCACAAAGAAAAGTTCATTTGTACTGTAATGATGAGCACTCCTGAGGTCCCTCTGTGTCCAATTATATTTCTTATAGATGCAGGATCTTCAGTGTCAATACATCTAAAACTCCTGCACACCAGCAGTTTCAGCCTTACACCCCTAAATGTGTGTGTATGAGTATGCGTGCAAATAAAATTAAATTTAGATACCTACTCAAAGGATGACCTATGTGTAATAGTATGTCTCTTTGCAGATGTGCAGAATGGACATCACATTGCTTCTTCTTCTTTCAGCTGCTCCTGTTAGGGGTTGCCACAGCGGATCATCTTCTTCCATATCTTTCTGTCCTCTGCATCTTGCTCTGTTACACCCGTCACCTGCATGTCCTCTCTCACCACATCCATAAACCTTCTCTTAGGCCTCCCTCTTTCTCTTTTGCCTGGAGGCTCTATTCTTAGCATCCTTCTCCCAATATACCCATCATCTCTCCTCTGCACATATCCAAACCAACACAATCTCGCCTCTCTGACTTTGTCTCTCAACCGTAAAACTTGAGCTGACACTCTAATGTACTCGTTTCTAATCCTATTCATCCTCGTCACACCCAGTGCATATCTTAGCATCTTTAACTCTGCTACCTCCAGCTCTGTCTCCTACTTTCTGGTCAGTGCCACCATCTCCAACCCATATAACATATCTGGTCTCACTACCGTCCTGTAGACCTTCCCTTTCACTCTTGCTGATACCCGTCTGTCACAAATTATTCCTGACACTCTTCTCCACCCATTCCATCCTGCCTGCACTCTCTTTTTCACCTCTTTTCCACAATCCTCATTACTCTGTACTGTTGATCCCAAGTATTTAAACTCATTTACCTTCGCCAACTCTACTCCCTGCATCCTCACCATTCCACTGACCTCCCTCTCATTTACACACATGTATTCTGTCTTGTTCCTTCCTCTCCTCTCTAGAGCATATCTCCACCTCTCCAGGGTCTCCTCAACCTACTCCCTGCTATTGCCACAGATCACAATGTCATCAGCAAAAATTATAGTCCACAGGGACTCCTGTCTAATCTGTCTGTCAACCTGTGTATCACCATCGCAAATAAGAAAGGTAATCCCACCTCCATCTTGAATGCATCCGCCACTCCTACCGGAGACCTCACCACTGTCACACTTCCCTCGTACATATCCTGTACAACTCTTACATACTTCTCTGCCACTCCCGACTTCCTCATACAATACCACAGCTTCTCTCAAGACACCCTGTCTTATGTTTTCTCCAGGTCCACAAAGACACAATGCAACTCCTTCTGGCCTTCTCTAAACTTCTCCATCAACATCCTCAGAGCAAACATTGCATTTGTGGTGCTCTTTCTTGGCATGAAACCATACTGCTGCTCACTAATCATCACCTCACTTCTTAACCTAGCTTCCACTACTCTTTCCCATAACTTCATGCTGTAGCTCATCAGTTTTATTCCCCTGTAGTTACTGCAGTCCTGCACATCCCCCTTATTCTTAAATATCGGCACCAGTATACTTCTTCGCCACTCCTCAGGCATCCTGTCACTTTCCAAGATTCCATTAAACAATCTGGTTAAAAACTCCACTGTCATCTCTCCTAAACACCTCCATGCTTCCATAGGTATGTCATCTGGTCCAACATTTTTCATCCTCTTCATAGATGTCCTTACTTCCTCCTTGCTAATCCGTTGCACTTCCTGATTCACTATCTCCACGTCATCTAACCTCTTCTCTCTCTCGTTCTCTTCATTCATCAGCCTCTCAAAGTACTCTTTCCATCTGCTCAACACTCTCTCCTCGCTTGTGAGTATGTTTCCATCTTTATCCTTTATCACCCTAACCTGCTGCACATCTTTCCCAGCTCGGTCCCTCTGTCTAGCCAATCGGTACAGGTCCTTTTCTCTCTTCTTAGTGTCCAACCTCTCATACAACTCATCATATGCCTTTTCTTTAGCCTTCGCCACCTCTCTCTTCACCTTGAGCCTTATCTCCTTGTACTCTTGTCTACTTTCTGCATCTCTCTGCCTATCCCACTTCTTCTTTGCCATCCTCTTCTTCTGTATACTCTCCTGTATTTCCTCATTCCACCACCAGGTTTTCTTTTCCTCCTTCCTCTTTCCAGATGTCATGCCAAGCACCCTTATTGCTGTCACCCTTACTACATCTGCTGTAGTTTCCCAACTGTCTGGTAACTCTTCACTGCCACCCAGTGCCTGTCTCTCCTCCTCCCTAAACTTAACCTTCCACCATTTGATCCTTGGCTCTGCGCTCACTCTCTTCCTCTTTGATCTCCAGCGTCATTCTAGCGTCATCCTACAGACCACCATCCTATGCTGCTTAACTACACTTTCCCCTGCCACCACTTTGCAGTCTTCAATCTCCTTCATTCAAACTCTTCTGCATAGGATGTAATCTACCTGTGTGCATCTTCCTCCACTCTTGTATGTAACCCTATGTTCCTCCCTCTTCTTAAAATATGTATTCACCACAGCCATGTCCATCCTTTTGGCAAAATCCACTATCCTCTGACCTTCTTCATTCCTCTCCTTGACACCATACCTACCCATCACCTCCTCGTCTCCACTGTTCCCTTCACAAACATGTCCATTGAAATCCGCTCCAATCACCACTTTCTGTCCCTTGGGTACACTGTTCATCACTTCATCCAACTCACTCCAAAAATCTTCTTTCTCACCCATTGCACACCCAAATTGCGGTGCATATGCACTAACAACATTCATCATCACACCTCCAATTTCCAGCTTCATAATCATTACTCTGCCTGACACTCTTTTCACCTCCAAAACACTCTTGACACTCTTCAGAATAACTCCTACCCCATTTCTCCTCCCATCCACACCATGATGGAACAATTTGAATCCACCTCCAATCCACCTGGTCTTACTCCTCTTCCATTTAGTCTCTTGCACACACAATATATCAACCTTCCTTCTCAACAATCATATCTGCTAACACTCTCCCCTTACCAGTCATACTGCCAACATTCAAAGTTCCTACCCTCAGTTCCACTCTCTTTACTTTCCTCCTCTCCTCCTGCCTCTGGGCACGTCTCCCCCCTCTTCTTCTCCTTCTTCTTCTTCGGCCAACAGTAGCCCAATTTCCGCCAGCACCCTGTTGGCTAATGGTACTGGTGGCGGCCGTTGTTAACCCGGGGCTCGACCGATCCGGTATGGAAATTTGTATTGTTGTCCGCATATTGATTTGGCAACATTTTACACCGGATACCCTTCCTGACTTAACACTCCCCATTTATCCGGGCTTGGGACTGGCATGAAGAAACACACTGCTTTGAATGGACATGAAATTGCTACCTAATCATTTTACATTGTGGAAAAGAGCACTCTACTACTTGGCATAGACTTGGTAGTAGGTCTGCACCTTCATATTATGAGAAATGCTGTTCGACATTCTTCTCAGGCAGAGACTGTACAGCAGGTGACTGTTTCACACAAGACTTCTTTTCTGTACAAAAGATTTGTGTGTCAGATCAAAATCAGAGAGAATGTGGTCCTGGTGCAGTAGACACAGAGGAGACTTTCACTTGGAGTTAGAAGTGCAGGTTCCAGGAAACCACTGCAAGTACAGAAAGTGAAAGTTATGGAAAAATAAATGTCTCACCTGGGGGTTTCATCTATATTTGCTACTAAAAAAGGCATGGTTTTGTGAGAATGTGTACAGATTTGTGGGAGCCCAATAAAGCAGTTGTGATTGACAACTTCCCAGATCCTTAACAAGGAGGATTTGTTTGCTTTGTTACAGGGTGCAACAGTATTTTCCACAACTGATCAGGCATATCATCAAGTGGCGCTGCATGAGAATATCTGTGACCTGGCAGCATTCAGGTTTACTTGGGTCCCATATGGTCTTGCTTCAGCACCATCTGCATTTCTAAAAACTATGACCTCTACTGAAGGAACTAAAAGTGCTCAGAATTACTTAAAGGACATTATAATTTATGGAAAAACAATGCATGAACATTATGGTAACTTCAACATTCTGCACAACAGTCAGTACTGATTGTGCTTATAACTGAACAGAAAAGTTTTGCTTCAAGCAAACGCACCTTACCTTTCTTAGTTATGCCATCACTGCAGAGGGATTTTTTCGACATCTACATTTAAAAAATATTGGACACTCCATCCCCTTCTAACACTATGATTTTTAGTAGGTCTGACCTCCTAGTACTTAAAATGTATATCTCATTACTTGGAGAGCATGAGAGCTGGTCTAATGATAGATGTTTTTTTTTACTTGAACACCATCAGCATAAAAGAGTATTGCAGTTGTTAAGAGATTAATTGTGAATTGTCCTGCCCTTACTGTGTTTGTTCTTGTCCTCCTTACCATTGTCTCCTCAGAAGCAGAAGACTATGGCATTGGTGTTGTTTTAACTCCATTGCGTACTGTTGGAAGCACTTTCTTATCCTTCTCTTTCTGCAGTACAAAGAAAGTATTCTGTTGTTGAGAAGGAAGTTTCATATATATATACAAATAAAATTCCATTACAATGAATATCTTTATAACAAAATTTTCATTACAATGAAGTATTTTTATGGTCCTGACAGTTTCCCCATATGACATGAGTCTATAGAAATCTCATTACTACAAAGTACATTCAGCAGATACTTTCATTACAACGAAGTGCCCAAAAGACCTTGAAATGCCTGAAAGAATCATCCACAGAGCAGTTTTTTCTGTGGTCGCAGCTCAGTTCTGCACAATGATCCCCAAACAGAAACATTGTAAAAAAAAAATGACTTTCTTCGAACTTTGTTCATACTGTTTTTTTGCTGTTTTTGTTTTTGGTGGTTTTCAGTGATACCTTTTGCTTATTGCTCGTCAACATTTGAAAAACATCCATTGGAATTTAACTAATTGTCACCCTCCTATAGAAACGACACACACGAAAAAACTATAACAGTTCATATTAGAAAAAAAACTTTACATTTTTGCAGCTCTCAATTGTGGCAAAAAGAAAAAAGACATTGCCAGTGAATTCGGAATTTCACCATCGACACTGTCAACTTTCTTGAAAGACAGCAGAAAAAGAAGAAAAATCTCGGGTTACAAATGTATACGAACTGCTGCATTTGAAGAAGTCTAAAAAGCCGTTTTTATGTGGTTCAGTGATGCTCGTTCAAGAAACATTCCTAGTAATGTGGCACTCATTCAAGAAAATGTGAGGTTTGTAAACTCTCTTGGGACTTCCCACAACTGGACAACACGCCGAAGAGCATCCCGAAGGGTGAACACTGCGTCTGTGGAAGACTGTTTATATGTTGCCGGGGGCAACAGCAGGCTCACAGCTCTGCTGTGTGTCTGCCAAAGCAAACTTGATGGATGATGCAAGGTACATTGTAAATGCAGTGAACAGGATTACTTGGCCATTAATCTGGCCATGACCCTGCCTGACTGCTGTGTCTGTTTATAGGAGAGTGTCAGATCCCACTACAATAAATAACCATGCTGTTCCTGTTTCAAGCTGAATAAAGCTGGTTTTGAGTACTGAGACTCAGCCTTGTGTTTTGGGGTGTAAGACAGGGACTTATAGCGCAACCCTGATCTTTTAGGATTCGCTTCTGTGGCTGCTCTCTGCACCGCTGTGAGCCTGCTGTTTCCCTGCCCCGGCAGCGAACAAACAATCTTCCACAGACGCTTTGGGACACACTTCAGTATGACTTTCCCGTTGGGTGGGGGGGGGGGGGGGGGGGGGTGTTCAGAAACCTCACAATATGAAGAAGAAGAAAAGGATGATTCAGCTTCTGATTAATAACTATGCTGCCCACAACATGCTTCTACATTTAGATAATGTTCACGTTGAATTCCCACCACCCAATTGCACGGCAGTGCTTCAGCCACTGGATTTGGGCATCATTCACACCCTGAAAGTGTATTATCGCAAGGAAATTCTGAGAAAAATTCTCGTCAGCATAACTTGCAGACAGGAGGAGATTAAAATTAACATGAAAGAAGCTATTGAAATGATTGCAGACGCCTGGACGCAAGTTAAAGAAAGCACTATAGCGACAAATGCAGAATCTCATTACAACTAAATTTTTTTTAGGTCCCTGGAAGTTTGTTGTAACAAAATTTTACCTGTATATATATTATATATATATATTCTGAACATATATACTATACACACACACATACACAGATATAACAAAATAATTTTTATTAGTATAATTGTAATGTTTGTAATACTCTAATGCCTGCTGCAAAATATTGATTGATTGTTAGTTGTTTGCATGAATTTCAATTTTAACAAAAGCTTTCTATTGCAGGGTTCATTCCATCACTCAGGAAACTGTTAGGAACTGCACCTTACTTCTTGCTTTTGTGTATGTGCATCTTGCATTTCAATTATTTCATTGGTTTAATAACTTTTAAAGCAAAATATATGGAACAACATTTTGGGCAATCTGCATCAAAAGCAAATTTTCTTATAGGTATGTATTCTCTCTAAACATAATTAAGCTTGTAAATGAATTTTTTAATTACAGACTTTTACATTGAATAAGAATAAACAGCATGTAACATGTATGGGATTAATGCAGTGATGATACCAACCTTTGAAGACAATAGTTTAAATTAAAAGCACAAAGAGCTTATTTATTTTTAGGAAACTCTTTCCAAAGCATTCCCCACCACCGCAGCCACAAGTAAATAATAGGCACCACACACAATTCTTCTTCGTTCTCCTCCACTCATCCCAGCAAGCTTCGTCTACATACCACCCGACTCTGGCTCGTCACTGTGAGGTCGGTCAAGTCCTCTTATATTTGCCAATCTGGAGGTGCTTCTGCTGTTCTTCTCCACGTTTTCTGTAAGAACTTCCGGGTTGGGCGGAATCCTCATGCCATATAGCTCCTTGACTTCCAGAGCACCGCTTGCAGCACCTACAGTACCCAACAGGGCAGAGACATAGAACTCCAGGTCTCATGGTGCCCTGTGGGAATCCGGGGCACTGCTGCAATCAAGGGGAGCTGCCATCTAGAGTTCTGGGGGAGACAGTGTCTTAAAAGAAGCTGCCTTCCCCCATCTCCTGGACGTCCTGACCGGGTTGGACTGCTGTCCGTCTCTTACATAGTTTTTCTCAAAGAAATCTATAACATTGCTTTAATATTTTCATTATATGAGAAAGATAAACTTCAGCAAAATAATTTATTTAGGAAATTATAGAATAATTTATTGGATTAGATTTGAGAAATTTATTGTCACATATACTGCAAGAGCATAGTGACATTTTTGTCCCAGAATTTATGCAGAATGTAAACTATTTTGAAATATATTAATATACTGTATATGTAAACAGTATGTTGTTATAGAAAATAGCCTTCACCTTTACTGTTTATTTTAAGCATCAGAAAATTTTAAGAGTCAATAGTATAGTACAGTTAAATAACTTTTGTCTGTCTAAGTCAAACAACCAAACATTTTTTATATCCGGTCAAAATCAATTAATGTCAAGGTCAATTCAAACACAAAATGTGCAGCACTAGCCACAGGGATCTTTTCCAGAGTGGGCCACGCTGCTTTAAATCTGTCAAGTTGAAAGTGAGCTATAGAATTGATAAAGCTGAACTGTTTTTGTAAACTCTGTAAAAATGCTTTTGGCTAATCCAACCCCTTTTGTAATAATCAAACATTATAACTTTATTTCTGGTTGTCTTCTATGTGTGGAGTTTCATGCTGCTGTTACATTGAAAAGAGTTCTTTTCTGGGAATGACTAGATAAATGACTTTGAATAAATAACTAATTTTTGCTCTCAGCAAATGTTAGTTAAACATCTCACTCAGCTACCCACTCTGGGCAGCTATCTAGCAATATTCAATCTTATCTATTGCATGCTAAAATGACAGTTGACAGTAATTAAATTAGGATAAATTAGTTTTCTTCTATAGTTACAACTGAAGATTTCATTCTAGACAGATTAATAATTTAGAAATATCTTGCTTTGCTATGTTATTTTCTTTCCATAGTTGAGCTGGTTAGAAATTTCACTTTAATGAATCTACATTAGTGACAGAGTAGAATCAAACCTATGATCTTAAAGTGAAATGTAACATACATTCATGCTCATTTCTCATTTCAGAGAATCCCAATCAAAACCAATCCTAAACCTAACCCTTACACATGTGAAAAATTGCAAATGTGCATTTGTCTATTGGGAAATCAAACCTTCAATCTTTATTAGAAAAGCCCAACACTTCATCCACTAAGCCAATGTCACCAAATCACTGAAAAGACGGTTGAGTCAAATTTGTATATAAATGATGAAAAACTGGTCAAATTTAAAAAAAAATTACTTAGTGTACATTGCTTTCAAACCTTCAACCATCTGATTGAACGTCCAACACGCTAACCACCTGGCCAATGCTGCTTAACTGTCATATTGAAGTCATTTGACAAATCTTTAATATCAATTGCTCAAAATATTTTTTTAATTAATTTGGTACATTTGTCTTGAACCTTTGGCTGTTTGAGCGAAAGCCCAAAACACTAAACACTTGACCTACATCACTAATTTTTCATATATAAATGTGTGTAGTCTGAAAGCACTATACAGTATATATGTGTGCAATCACTACAAGTATAATATAAGAAAATGTGAAGCTTAAGTTTGACGTTATTAACATTCAGATCCCGGGTCAAAACTGGTGAAATATTGCATTGTCACCGGAGATCAGCATGCATGCAAAGTTTGAGGGAAATTGGTTTGGTAAAAGTGGGTAAAAAAATGATTGCAAAATTTGACCCAGATAAACAGAGAAGGCAAGTTGAATAAAATTGTGTAAAAAAAGTGACCAGTCTTTATTTTTACATACATTTTTTCATAGTTTGTGCACTATTTCGTAATACACAACAAACTGGTAGATTACAGCAATAGTAGAAGTCACAAATGTTTTAATTTTTAATGTACGAAAATGGAATAAGTTGAATGTAGCAAGCATGTTTGACCAAAATTATATACAGGTACTGTGTTTGTGAAATAATGCAAATGCAAATAACTGTAATAATTATAGAAAATTATTGATATTTGAAAACAGGAATTGTTAGTCCTGCTGCTATTTTTATTTGAATACATTACAGCATTTTCAAAAGATTATTGAATAGTAATACAATGTACAATGAATTAGAATAATTTTAATTTCATTTTATTTTATTGTAATTTTATGAGGAAGCACAGTGGCATTGTGGTTAGTATTGTTGGCTCACAAATTCAGCAGAGGTCAAAATATTGGTATGGATGAATCAATAATAATAATAATTCTTTATATTTATATAGTATTCTTCTTGCTATTCATAGCACTTTACACAGTGAGTGGGGAACTACTTCAACCACCACTAATGTGCAGCATCCACCCGGATTGTGCGACAGCAGCAATTTTGAGCCAGTACGCTCACCATGCATTGGCCACGCGTGTACACTCACTACGCAATTCCCCTTCCAGTGATGAATCTTGTCAGCAGCCAGTACTGCTGCCCCCCTCCCTACAACCCTATAATGAAATAAGTCAAACAAATGTGTAGGTATGAAAAATAGCTTAATGTATGAATAGAAAAATACTAATTTCAAAATATACAGATGTGTAATTATAACCTAAAAGGAAATAACACTGTTAGTTCTTCCATCCATTAATCCATCTCTCTGACCAGTGTTTTATCTTCAATTTTGTATAGTTCAATAAGAGATTTTTTTACAATGAAAACAATTAAAAGAATTGTGATCAAGGAATATTGTACAGTGCCATGGTCTGCATATTGTAATCACTAGGGTGTGCCGCTGAGCCCCAAACCACAGACACAGCAATACCCAACACAACTCCAAGTTCAAATGTATGATTTTTATTTTGCAAAGTGCCTTCCACATGTAATCACCAGCAAAATAATCCTACATCCTCATCCAAAAAAGCATTGCCCACTGCCTCCCAACTCTGACTTGATTTAAGTTTGTACCACTCTCAATACTGGCACGATTATAATATGCGCTGCCCTCCTTGACAGGCAGCAAAAGAAAAAGAAAATAAATAATCCGGGGCGCGAGTGACCAACACTACTTTTCTACTACACCACTTCAATTATAGAGACACACCAGTGAAAGCAGGGTCAAGTAAAAATGATTATTGGAAGACAATACAAATGATCACCGGAACAACAAAAAAAAAAAACCTTATATACATAATATCGCACTGCAGCGCTTCCCCTCCCCACACAAATAACAACACAAACACTTGAAAACATACATTACTAATAAAGATTTGAGCAAATGGAAACACAACAAAAAAAAGCAATGGATTTATAGTCTTTTAAATCTTATCTGCACGGTAGCATTGAGCTCAGTCTGTAGTGGGGAATGAGGCGCCGACCATATCTCTTATTCCGGGAAACGTACTGATTAACTGTTCCTTGTGCTGGCCTGTCAAGTCCTCTCCCGTATGGCGTCCTCCCGAAAGTAAAAATAATTTGACTGGAAATGAACCCGGGTTCCCCTAATGATATCCAAGAGGTGTTAATCCTTTCCCTCACGCCTTTTTCTGTTATGGCCTCCTCCTCTCTCCTAGCTCTTCTTCTTTTCTTTTTTTCCGCCACCTATTTACATACTGAAAGCTCTACCCCATACAGTCTGTTGGCCCTCCAAGCCAGGTGCTCCCCTCCCTCTGTATAAAGGGCAGGCCCTACACATTAAGGCATACCACTAAAACAGGTATGGGAAAAGGTACAAACTTACAGGGACATACACATATTCCAGTCGACTGTTACAGAGTTCCCCCCCTCAAACCCTCCATTGGGGCATAGTAGGGTTTCATGTTGGTCACATGGAATGTATCTGTTTTCATGTTACTGTCAGTTTGCCATTGGACTTGGTAATTAACGGGTCCTAATTGTTTTAATACTGTGGCTGGACCAAACCATTTTGGCGCTAGCTTGGATGTAAATCTGGATGATGCTTTTGAGATGTAGTGTGTCCTCAGCCAAACCCGGTCCCCTTCAGAATATCTAACCTTCTTTCAGCGCTTATTGTAAAACCGGGCTTGTTTAGCCTTGGAATGCACCAACCTCTCATAAAACCAGATCCTTTAAATTTTCTAACTGCAAGACTTTACAATATTGGGATGAATCAGGAGTTGGGGGAGTGACAAGCCGCTCTAGGGGACCTAATATCTGTCTTCCGAGAGCCAAACAAGCAGGCAATTCACCAGTACTCTCATGCCACATAGAATTGAGGGCCATTCTTAACTCTGGAAGCCTCGAATCCCAGTCCTGGTGGCGGGTACCGACATAGGAGGCTATCATAGTTTTCAGGGTTTGATTCACTCGCGCTGTGAGGTTGGATTGTGGATAGTATGCCGTGGTTTTCTTATGGGTTACCCCCCAATCCTTCATGAAACTTTCCATCTCAGAGCTGGTAAATTGTGGACCTCTGTCGGAAATGATGACCTTTGGAACCCCCCAGTGGGTAAATATCTCATTCTTTAGGGTGGATTCAGCCACTCAGTTGTTGAGTTTGGCAAAGCAAAAAGCTCCACCCATTTAGAGAAATAATGTACCACCACTACCAAGACGGTCCTCTTGTTCTTACTTGGCAGCAATGGACCCATAATGGCAATTCCCCACATCTCTCCCGGTTCAGTGATATTTGTTGATTGCATTGACTGATGTTTAGGGTCGATGGAAGATCTCATTTAGGTCCCGGAGGTGTTGCTTTATTGACGGAGAGACAACAATGATATCGTCAATATAGACAAAACAGTTCTTCCCAATCAGCCTCCTCAGCACTTGTTCCATTAGGCGTTGAAAAGATGCCCCCGCATCCTTCAGGCCGAAAGGCATCAGGAGTGATCACTGCAGTCTTGGCCACACTGTCTTCTCCCATGTATACCTGCCAATATCCCGATTGTAAATCCAGAGTGCTAAAAACCACTGCGCTTTGTAAGGAGTCTAAAATTTCATGCACCAGGGGCATAGGATAGGCATCACTAGTAGTTTTGGTATTTAGCCCACGGTAATCCACACAACAACGAAAGGTTCCAATGGGCTTACGCACCAAAACCACCGGGGATGCCCAGGCTGAGGTAGAGGTTTAATAATAATAATAATAATACTTTTTATTTATATAGCGCCTTTCCCATGCTCAAGGCACTTACAGAATATAATAAAGAACAGCAGCGTATACAGTATATAGCATTGTACAAACCAGATAAATAAATAAAAAAGATTAAGACAGTGAATTCTGAAAAAAAAAGAAACAGACAACATAATTGATGGTCTAGCACACACACACAGGTTACATTAGCATCTTAACAGAGAAGTAAACTGAGAGAAGGGTAATAAAGTCAAGTAGAGCTAAAAGAATTCCTGAACAGATGCATTTTGAGTTGTTTTTTAAAAGAATTCATGGAGTCAGCTGACCTGATTAATTTTGGTAGGTCATTCCAGAGTCTGGACGCTATACAGCTGAAGGCCCTGTCACCCATGGAGTGTAGATTAGTGTGGGGCACAACAAAATTTCCAGAATCAGAGGACCTTAGTGGGCGGGCAGGCACATAGTGATGGAGAAGGTCACTGATGTAGTTTGGCGTGAGGTTAAGGCTTTGTAAGTTATTAGTAGGATTTTATATTCGATTCTGTAAGACACAGGGAGCCAGTGGAGACGGAGCAGGATGGGTGTGATGTGCTCGCTGCTTCTGGTTCGAGTAAGGACTCTTGCAGCTGAGTTTTGAATAAGCTGGAGCTGTGATATAAGATTAGAAGGGACACCTGCCAGTAGGGAATTTCAATAATCGATGCGGGATGTGATAAAAGCATGGACAAGTTTCTCAGCGTTAGAAAAGGAGAGGAAGGAGCGAACATGGGATATGTTATGGAGGTGAAAGTAAGAAAGTTTCTTAATGTGATTTATGTGGGCGGAATAAGAGAGGGAGGAATCAAAAATGACACCAAGATTCTTTGCAGTAGAGGCAGGTCTGATGAGATCACCGCCAAGATAGACTGGGAAGGAGCTCATTTTATTAAGTTGCATTTTAGTCCCAATTTGCAGGAGTTCAGTTTTATTGCAATTTAATTTTAAAGAGTTCTGCTCCATCCAGGTTTTAATTTCACTAAGGCAGGTTGTGAGCTGAGAAAGCTCTGATAAAGTTCCACTTTTAACATTGAAATAGAGTTGAGTATCATCTGCATAAAAATGATAACCCAGTCCATAGCTACGGATAATATGGCCAAGGGGAAGCATGTAAATACAGAAAAGCAGAGGACCGAGGACAGAGCCTTGAGGGACTCCTTGTGTGATTGGCGTTGAGCTGGATCTGCTCTTGCCAAGACTAACAAACTCTTGCCTATCAGTCAGATAGGACTTGAACCACTGGAGGGAAGTGCCAGAGATACCCAGCATGTTCTCCATTCTGGACAGTAGGATGTCATGTCTGACAGTGTCAAATGCTGCACTGAGGTCTAACAGAATTAATATGCTGGTTTGTCCAGAGTCTGTTGTCATAAGCAAATCATTGGTTACCTGTAGCAGAGCAGTTTCACAGCTGTGCCGCGCCCTGAAACCAGACTGAAAGGGTTCCATCAAATTATTAGAGGTTAGGTAATTGGTGAGCTGGGAAGCTACAACACGCTCAAGAACTTTTGACAAGAAAGGTAAGTGGGAAATAGGCCGGAAATTGTTGAGATTGTCAGCATCAAGACCAGACTTTTTTAACATTGGGGTTACAGAAGCAATTTTAAAAGTGAGCGGCACAGAGCCAGTGTCAAGGGATGAGTTTATTATTGTTGTAACAGTCGGGATTATGGCATGAAGGCAGGATTTAAGTAGTGTGGTGGGGATGGGGTCCAGTACACAAGTAGTTGGCCACATCTTACAAAGCAGGTTATTAACAGATGCAGATGCGACTGGTGAGAACTTAGAGAAGGAGCTGGATGGAGTGGGAAAACAGGAAGAGATATAAACAGATGATGTATTTATGTTAGTTGAATTATTTAGATCATTCATTTTGTTACGGAAAAAGTGGAGGAATTCCTCACAGACTTCAGTAGAAGAGGTAGTTGGGCCAGATGCGGGTTCGAGTAGTTTATTAACTACAGAGAACAGAACCCTTGGGTTATCGTGGCCACTTTCTATTATTCTGCCGTAATGGGTGTTCTTGGCAGAAGTTAGTGCTTCTCTGTAAGCTCTTTGGTGGTCAGAGAAAGCCTGGATGTGCACGGCGAGGCCAGTCTTACGTGACATTCTCTCAAGGCGTCGGCCAGCTGCTTTCATAGATCGCAATTCTGAGTTATACCAAGGAGCTGAACGTTTAAAGGAAACCTCCTTATGTTTTAAAGGAGCTGTTTTATCTAATGCTGAATGAAGGGCTGAGTTATAGTGGTCAACAAGACTATCTAGTGTTGGTAGAATAGGTGAAGACAGTAAAAGATCAGAAATGGATCCAGAAAGGATAGAGGGACAGATATTTTTAAGGTTTCTGTAAGAAATTTGTTGTTTACAGGTAAGAGGAGGGAAAGGCAGTGAAACAGTGAAAAATACTGCTTTATGGTTAGAGAGTCCCAAATCAGTGCTGTAAATGTTGGCAACAGATAGTCCAGAAGTGCAGATCAGATCCAATATGTGACTGCCAGAGTGGGTTGGAAAATCAACATGTTGTGTCAAGTCAAAGCAGTCCAGTAAGGATAGGAATTCATTCCTCAGTTTAGATGTGGGGATGTCAATATGGATGTTGAAATCACCAAGAAGGATAATTCTCTGAGAGTAAGAGCTTAGGTGGGTCAAAAGTTCAATCAGATCGGATAAGAAGGATGCATTGTATTTTTGGGGACGATAAAGAACAATGAGTGAGACAGGACCTGATTTCGTTATTAGTTTAAGAGCCAGGCACTCAAAAGACAACGGACAGTCAATCGGGATTCGTTTAATGTTTAAGTCAGCTCTGACAATTACGGCAAGCCCATCGCCTTGTCTTGATCTGCGAGGCTCTGTGTGGAAAGTGAAACCAATTGGAGTCGCCTCTGTGAGAGACGCAAATTCGTTTGGTTTTTGCCAAGTCTCTGTTAAACACAGAATATCAAGTTTGGTGTCAGTGATGAGTTCTGACAGCACCAATGCTTTGCCATTAAGAGACATCGAGTTAAATAGTGCAATGTTAGTTAATGAGGCTTCTTTTTGCACAGAGCCGTGATCAGGGTTTATTTCCACATAATGTAAATTTGGCACACGGACACTTGTATTTCCAGGGTCCTGAGAAGGACGGCATATTCCTGAGCAAATGCTGCCGGTGGTCTTTTCATTCGCAGACCAGCGGTGGCAGCGACCTGACCCCTCGATGTATATATTTCGGGCGTTGCAAAATACCGCCGTCTTTTAGGATGTTCCAGTCAGACCATTTGCTCTGGACAAACTGTTTAATAAGAAGGAGTTTGTCATGAGAGTATTTTAGCATGATACTGGGCAATACTTATCTGAATAGCACTGGAGAAGCAGCACAGCACAGCGAAACCGGTAGGACGGGCGGGTGTGGTAGCATAGGTGAGCGGCGATAGCAAAGCAGCAGAAAGCATAGCAGGAGGAGGTAGCAGGATTTGGAGGTTCCAATACACAGCCACAAGGAGTAACACTTGGTAATTTCAGGCGTGATCCAAAAGCCAGGTTAATATGAAAATCAGATCAGTTTCCAGTCATAGAGTACTGTAAGATGAAACGGGAGCAGATCAGCATAGCGAATTTAATATAATCACAAAGACAGATCATCCCGAGGTCCTAGATTGCCTGGTACAAAGAATTGTTTGTAGGTTCTCGTCCCGTGATCCACAGACTCAGCTGTTCCCAGTCAAAGTAGAGTCCATAAAATCTGTAAATATTAAGCCAGATCCATACAATTCGAGTCAGCTATGTCCACAAACTATACGTACAATAAAAGAAATAAAACAAGCGTAAGAAAGTGTAGAATTAAGGTGAATTTTGTGAAAAGTGTTGTTAACAGGGAGGAGCGGCAACAACAGTGCGCCAGCGTCCCCTCACCTCACCTGATGGAATACCTTCCATCAGCATATGATCAACCCACTCTTTGATAATCTTTCTCTTCATAGGAGAGACTCTGTAAGCTCTCTGATGGACAGGGACTTCATCAATGATGTATATATGATGGTGAATAACCTCCGTACGCCCAAGTTTGTCCGTCCATACCGTGGGCCATCTCCTCAGAATAGGTTGCACCTCGCAGGGCTGAGAACAAATGCTGTCCTCCACAGGGCTGATATCTTTAACTGGTACTGCGAAATAGTAATTTACTTTTGGCCACTGTAATTCATCACGCCCTCTTACCTCAAAACTGAACACCCCCACCCCAGGCATTACGTATTCATGAGTCCTTGGGTGCAAAATGATGTCGGCTGCCACGATGGAATCCAGCCCTAGGAGCAGTGGCATAGACAGTAATGCATCCTCCAAGACATACGCCTCGACTTCCCAAGATATATTTTGCGATCTAAACTGCATCAGAACCTTGCCACTATCCCCATATGCTCGCCCGTCTGCCAAGAAGAACTTTACTGTGCCACCTCCCTTAAGCAACTTGCCGGGCAACTTTATTTTTTCCCACAAGCTGCGATTAATTAAGTTAAAGGTGCTCCCTGTATCAATGACAGCATCCCCGATGATGTCTCGCACACTCACCGGTACAGCTAATAAGGGCAACTGTGTGCGGTGAGCTCAGCCCCAACCGACTGGTCCTTGTCCTTTCGGATATTTGACCATGTGTGCATCTCTGCTAGAAGTTTCTCTGGAAGGATATTTTTATCCCTCATAGCAGCCCAATCCTTCTCAATCAAGGATCCAATTTTTACCATGGACTATACTGAATTCACCGTGCCCCTAAGTGCTACAGCAAGCCACGGGTTACAAGCACCAAGAATGTGTCTAACCTTGTGTTCTTCTGACATATGGGGTTCCATTTTAGACAGAGCGCACGGTATTCGTAAACAAAGTCTCTGATGGGTTGCGATGGACCCTGCCGTGCAGCCAGGAGCTGTTCTTTGACTTGAGTTTGGTAGTCAGCTGGTAAGAAGGCTTCCAAAAAAGCAGTACGGAAAGATTCCCAGTCCTTAATATTATTCTTTTCAGCCGCCACCAGTGGCGCGCTGGTCCCTGTAGAGACGTACTCAAGAAGCCCATCAATTCAGCTAGTATTAATGGGTGCAGTTCTAAAAACGCGTCTGCTTGTTCAATAAATTGAAGCACCTCTGCCGATTTACAGGAAGCTTCCAGTTTTGGAAACTCCAGCCGTACAGCAGCTGCAGCAGTAGAGGAGTAGGAAGGCCGCGCTTCAACCAATTGCGTCGATCGGCACGGAGTTTGAAAGTACGTAGCGTCCTGTATTTCTACATCCCATTGCTGATCGCGCCGCAGTAGGCAGTCTAACTATGAGGGGCCAAACAGGCCATAAATCATATATTTCTGTGTGTAATCTATTGGTTTACGTATCAACACTATTGGTTTATGAATATTTGCTATCGGTTTGCGTGCATACTTAATTGGTTTGCGTGCGTATAATACTGGTTTCATTCATATGAACTATATTGGTTCGTGTCCGTATATTATCGGTTTGTGCGTGAACTATATCCGTTTGTATATGCATAGCACTGGTTTGCATATGAACTATATTGATTCGCGTGTGTATATCAGTGGTTCCAGTACGTTTGTTATTGGTTTGTGAGTGAACTGCATTGGTTTTTGGTTGTATGTTATCGGTTTGCGTATGAACTATATTGGCTTGCGTTCTGTGCCGGTCTAACGATGGATTTGTGTATGCACTATATTGGTTTCATGCACGTCTTATACTGGTTTCATGTGGGTAACACATCGGTTTTGCGCTTGAACTCTATTGGTTGTATGTGTGTTCCATGTCAGTTTCTCGTACGAAACATACTGGTTTGCGAACGAACACTATTGCAACTCTGTGTATGAACTATATCGGTTCTGCGTACGAACTATATTAGTTGTTCACGTGATCTTCAGTGAAAATGGGCGGGGCAAGAAACAGGAACTCAGGGGCCGGTAGTGTCATGGAGCGTGTAGAGAAGCTGACAGGAGACAGATCTGGGTTTACTTTAAACAGTGCAGTATTTTTTTCCACACAATAGGTTTGGGAAAAGACTTGGTGGTAATTATTACTATTTATTAGAATCTGCCATTGAGTGTGTAATGAACACAAAGCTGAAGTTAAGTACGTATTTGGTCGTCTTTTTATTCGCTTCCAGCTACATGCTCGCTTGCAACCCGCGACTGTACTTTTTCACACTGCTTTTGCAAGCTAGTTACTTATTCTAAAGGCAAAATATTCTATATTTACGACTGACGCCTTTATCCAGTATAACATTTAGTTACTACTGGTTACATTTCTTATGCCCAGCGATCCCACACTGTGCCGCCTATTCAGGTGAAGTGACATGCTCATGGTCACACAGTGTCACTATCAGGACTTTAACCGAGAAATGTAGGATTTAGAGGGCAAAGCCCTTACCACAATGCCCCAATGCTTGCACATCTGCAATGTGTATATTATTTGACATAATATAATCTTGTCCAGGACAGATTCCTTTGTTAAAGTTGAGTGTAACATTTTCAACCCGTTCAAGAGCTAAATCTGGGATATTTATTCTTTCAAATAATGTATCAGTTTGCAGATTAATGTACACGCTGTATAATATTTTACCATGCACTTAACATTGAAGAAGAAGCTGGTTTGTGAATAAGTAGCTGACTACAAGCATATGTGTAGCTAGGAGTGAATAAAAAGCCACCTGAATGTGTACCTAACTTAAGTCCCGTGATCATTTCAGATGTTAAACGTTAATCATCACCAAGCCCTTTCACAAACATTAAGTGGCATACAAAAGTATTCAATCCCCTTGAAAGTCATAATTTTCTGCAAGACAAAAGATTTATACACATTTATTCATTCAGTATTTTTCTTATGCTGTGACAAAACATTTCCAAAGACAAAATAAACCATTTTCTGTAGACGTTTAACTGAAGAAGAAAAACTCCAAAGTTAATGTTTGCATAGGTATTTAAACCTCTGTGCTTTGGAAGCTCCATCATTACACCAATGACAAATTAATTACAAAGGTGACAGTCGTTTAACAGTCATAATTAAACATGATGAGGTGCTACTTGTGAATCCTTTCTGTCTCTCTGGATATAAACAGCCCCCTTTGTAAGGGCCGTAATCTTTGGTGGACAGTCACTGCAAAAATGAAAACAAAGGAGCATTCTACTGATGTGAGAAACAAAGTTATTGAAATGCACAAGACTGGGAATGACTATACAAATATCAAAAGAGTTTGAATGTCCCATTGCGCACTGTTGCATTCATCACCAGAAAGTGGAAGGTTCATCAAAGTACACAGACTCTGACTAGAACAGGCTGTCCCTCAAAACTCAACATCAGAGTGAGACATCAACTGGTGAGAGAGGCGACTAGAAATCCAACTGTCACTCTCAGACGTCTGCGATGATCTTTAGCTTGAGTAAAGGTGTTGGGTCCACAATTTCAAGAGTTCTCCATAAAACAGGCTTCTATGGGAGGGTAGCATGAAAGAAGCCATTCCTTAAGAAGGTCCACATAAAACAATGTATGGCGTTTGCCACAAAGCATGAGAAAGACCCAGTTAAAATGTGGGAGAAGGTTTTATGGTCATACGAGACCAAAATAGAAGTTTTTGGACAGACGTAAGAGGTATGTGAAGTGTAACACTAACATTGCCCAGGCCTCAAGAAACAACATTCCTACAGTGGAATATGGTGGTGGCAGTCTCATGCTATGGGGATGTTTTTCATGTGCTGGGTCTGAGAATCTTGTCAGAGTTGAAGGGACAATGGATGGACACATATACTGCACAATTTTGCAAGAGAACTTGTTCCAGTCTGCTATGAAAGCTCAGGAGAAGATTCATCTTTCAACATGATAATGACCTTAAGCATTAGGACAATGTGACACTGGGATAGCTCAAAAACAGAAAGGTGAATGTTTTGGAGTGGCCAAGTCAAAGCCCTAAGCTTAACCCTGTTGAGAATCTGTGGCACTGTTTGAAAACTGCTGTTCAGAGGTGCCATCTCACCGACATAGAGGGTCTCTAGAAATCCTGCCAAGAAGAAAGGGGCAGAATCACTCCTGAGCAGTGTGCAGAACTGGGGCCTACTTACAAAAGAACGAAGGCTGTTACGGCAGCAAAAGGGTTCTTGACAAAGTATGAATGTGTTGGGCTTGAATACTTAATGCAAACATCAACTTTGGAGTTTTTCTTCTTCAGTTAAATATCTACAGAAAATGGTTTATTTAGAAATGTATTGTTACAGCACAAGAGTTCACATTAAAAAGAATGAATGAATAAACGTAGAAAAATCTTTTGTCATACAGAAAATTAGGATGACTTTTAAAGTGATTGAATACTTTTGCATGTCACTGTTTGTTTCTGAAAGGGCTTGGTGGTTATTATTTTTAACAGTATTTTCCCGTAATTCTGAAATATTCACGGGGCTGACGTTAGGTGCACATTCTGCTGGCTTTTTATTCAATCCTAGCTACATCCAGTATATGCTTGCAGTCAGCTACTTATTCATACAGCTTTTGCACACCAGCTTCTTATTCTATTGTAACAGCATGGCAAAATATTCTACAGCGTGTACATTAATCAGAATCATTACAAACTGATCAATTATTTGAAAAAATAAATATTCCACATTTTGGTTCTGCACAGGTCAAAAATGTTAAACACAACTTTAATATAACAAAGGAATCTGTCTTGTCACAAAACTGTGAAAATTAAGGTGGCCGAACGTGATTTAACACTTTACAGTGCCCATTAAATAGCACAGTAAATCCTATTTATCAGATACTAGCAAAATACCCGCGCTTCGCAGCGGAGAAGTAGTGTGTTAAAGAGGTTATGAAAAAAAAAAGGAAACATTTTTAAAATAATGTAACATGATTGTCAATGTAATTGTGTTGTCATTGTTATGAGTGTTGCTGTCATATATATATATATATATATATATATACATACACATATATACATATTCATACACATATATACATATACACACATATATACATATACATACACATATATACATATACACACATATATACATATACATACATATATACATATACTAGCAAAATACCCGCGCTTCGCAGCGGAGAAGTAGAGTGTTAAAGAGGTTATGAAAAAGAAAAGGAAACATTTTAAAAAGAACATAACATGACTGTCAATGTAATTGTGTTATCATTGTTATGAGTTTTGCTGTCATATATATATATATATATATATATATATATATATATATATATATATATATATAGCAAAAAAAGCGGCGAAGTACTGCTTTAAAATTTTGAATAATAAACTGAGAGAAATTATCTGTATGTGTATATATATATATATCTGTATGTGTATATATATATATATATATATATATATATATATATATATCTATATGTGTATATATATATATATATATATATATATATATATATATATATATATATATATATATATATATATATATATCTATATCTATATCTGTATATATATATATATATATATATTATATATATATATATCTGTATGTGTATATATATATATATATATATATATATATATATATATATATATATATATATACATTGTGATAAGCTGCCCGGACACAGACAGACGGACACCATATTATCGTCCACCACACGTTTATTGTACATTATATACAGTTTACTTCAGTGCACAAACCCAGTGCCAAAGCACCAATCTCCCCAAAGTCCAGGCTCTCACTCAGTCTCTGCCTGCTCGTCAGGCCGCCTCCTCTCTCCTGCCTCGCAACCTTGTCCACTCCTCACCCGACTCCAGTCCTTCTCTGCAGGGAGGCGGCCCCTTTTATAAGTGCCCGGATGGGCTCCAGGTGATCCCCGACACTCCCTAGACACTCCCTTGTGTGGCGGAAGTGCCGGCTGTGTTCCCGGAAGCCCTCTGGGTGTTCCCAAACTTCTTCCCCCCAGTACTTCCTGGTGTGGCGGAAGTGTTGGGGTTCCGGGTCCTTCAGGCATGGGGGCGCCCCCTGGCGGAGACCACGGGCCCCTACAGGGTTGGGCTTCCAAGCCCTGCACCCGTGGCCCTCAAAGGAACCAGGGCGGCCGCCCCCTCGTGGTCCGGAGGAGGAATGAGCCCTCCTCCTGTCCTCCTGGGCGTCCCGGCTGGGCACCACCCCCAGCCGCGTGCTACAGTACCCCACCGCAAGCTGAGACCCCTGGGCCCAGCGGCCAATCCCGTGAGGGCAGGTTTTCCTCGGCGGGAAGCCGACACACTTCGTTCCAGGGCCCGGTCCTATAAAAAAGAAGACAGAACAAGGGGCGGAGACGCTGCCCTGACGCCGCCACTCGACGTCTCTCTGACGTCTATACGGGCAACGCTCCCCCTTTTGACCGGCACCCCGGTGCTTGCCAGCTCGGCCCCCCTTTCGTGGCACCCTTGCCCCTCGTGGTGGGACACCGGACGGGAGCGCACGCGCGCCCGTCTCCTCAGCCTTCCGTGGGTTTACCCTCTGCAGCCGCAGAGGGTGGCCCTTCTCGAAACGTGAGCATCCTGCCTCACGTTTGCCTTTATCGGAGGAACCGGCATTCTTCCCTCGGCTCCCCCTTTTACTCTTGGACGCGGTGACGGACTGAGTCTCCTTATAGCGTAAAAAGAGACCCTGTCGCGTCTGCGTCCTTTTAACTCGCCTCAAGGCTGCGGCAGGCTTAGGAGGGAGGGCGCTAGGACCCAGGGCACTTAACAGCCCACGTCCTGCTAGTCCCCTCACTGCTTCTCCCCTCACCAAGCACGCAGCACTCACCGCCACATCTCCTGTAGGAGATCCCCCTTTTGGACTCTGATCACGGGGTTCACAGATCCTGTCGGTGGGACCTCCAACATACTGTACGGGATCGATGAAACTTACCGGTCCCGCCGTACCTCTCCGGCCGAAGGTTTGCTCGCCGCGCCGTTTCGTCCGCTCTTCCAGCGCCTCCTCTGACGCGACTGGCTTCCCCTCCAGCACCTGCTCCCCAGCACGGAGGGCACCTAGCATTTGTGGATGCGACTCCACAGAACACTGATCAACCGCCAGCGCCTGTAGAGCCGCAGACATGGACGAAAGTACAGCCAGCAGTGAGCCTTCCTTATTGTCAGCTACAGCTGCTGGCTGCTCTTTAAGGCTCTTTGAAGAATGCACGCACCCAGCTGCACATTCTCCCTTATCGGAGGAACTGGCTTCCTCAAGCCGCTTCCTCGATTTACTGTGGGACGCCGCGTCAGTTCGGATCTGCCCATTGTAAGAGGGCAGACCCAGCCCCGCAGGCGTCCGGAGCTTCACGGGGTCGGTCTCCCTTACCTTCCCCGCTGTGCCTCTCCGACCAGGAGTTCCTGCAGCGCGCCGATCCCCTCCTGCCTGCGGCTCTCGATCCAACGCCACTGCCATCCCTCTTGAGTCCAGCGTCTCCGCCCGGAGGGCACATTGCTCGGCCGGCAGCGACAGCACGAGCTGGATCTCGCTCTGCAGCTCCTGCAGTATCGCTGCCAAAGAGGAAGAGACAGTCGGCGGTGTGCTTACCTTCCAGGCGGCGCCACTCGCCAACTGCTCTCCGTGGGCCCTTTCCTGCAGCCCACTAGGGTTACTTTGAAGCACGGGACAGACATTCCCTGCTCTCGCCTCCGACCAATCGCTGGCGAGAGGACAGGACACGCTGTCCAATCCCGTGCCTGTTATAAGGAGGGACTCCTGGTCCGCCGCCATTTTGGCTCTACTGCCCCTGGTGCGGCGCCATTCTGGCTCTTGGAGTTGCAGCTCCATACTTTTTGGAGCTCTCCCGACTGCCGCCTCCGCGCTGCCGACGGCCCGTGGTCCGGCACGCCTCTGCCACAGACGCGGATCCGGACATACCCTGCCGGTAACAAAAGAGGGAAGTCCTACCCCGCAGGGCAGACCGTTGTTATGCAGGGCACTCACCTCCCGGATCCCGTCATCCAGCCGTATCTGCTGCATACTGGCCTTTCCTTCAGCGATACCGTCCTGGCCGCCGTTTCCGACAGCACGTCGGTCGGAGTCTGCTGCACTCCAGCCACGCCCGTTGGTGCTCCTCCGCACCCAGGGGTAAGAGCCGTTTTGCGG